>NC_056597.1:32579678-32668641 GCF_018340385.1 Cyprinus carpio
ACCCAAACTCGAGGAAATAATTGGGACACAGGACACAGGTGAACCAGTAGGAGTGAGAGGGATGTCTGTGTCACCTTGAGTGGCAAAGTCACAGTCAATATTGGTCTCTTGTCCAGCACTCTCAGAAACTGGCTCAGGCACTTCTTGCAAATGCCTCCTGTTCCTGCGGGCAACAGTCCCTTGGTCGGTGTGGATTAGATAGGACCTGGGCTCTTGAGCTTTCTAGATAACTTTTGCTGGGGTTTTCCAGCCCTTCTCCCCATCCAGTTTGACATTAACCCTCTGGCCAGGCTGCAGTGTAGGCAGAGGTTGGGTTGAGTGACGCTTGTTGTAGAAGAAACGGTAGGCAGCTTTGGATTGTTCGTCCTTAAATCTTACTGCTTGATGGTCAACTGCAGTCGGGCTCAGCTGCTGTGGCAACACAGGAACTGTGGTTCTGATTTCTTGTCTGATCATCAGATGAGCTGGGCTCTGGCCTGTTGCGGTGTTAGTTGTGGCTCTGTAACTCAACAAGGCTAGTTGTGGATCCGGTTGTCGAAGGATTCTCTTTGCAATGGCTACACTCCTCTCAGCAGCTCCCTTCGCTTGAGGGTAGTGAGGGCTTGACGTTGTGTGCTCAAAGTTGTACTCCTCACTGAACAGGTGAAACTCTGCTGACGCGAACTGAGGGCCATTATCTGTAACTAGCTCAAACGGGATCCCCCACCTGGCGAACATGCACTTGAAGCGAGTGATGACTTGGTTGCTGCTTGTAGAAGGTAGGTGAGAAATCTCAATGTAGCGTGAGTAATAGTCTGTTGCTACTAAATACTGTTTACCTTCAAGCTCAAATAAATCAGTGGCTATCTTCTGCCAAGCTCATATTGGCATTGGTGTGGTGATCAGTGGCTCTTTTCTTTGATTTGGTTTATTCTTGATGCAAAACTCACATGCTTTTACCAGCTCAGTAATGTCTCTCCCGACACCTGGCCACCACACTGAAATGTTAGCCCTATTCCGGCACTTCGTTAGTCCCTGATGACCCGCATGTATTTGTGACAGCACAGTCTTTTGCATTGAAAGAAGAACAACAATGCGGTCATCATGCAGCAAGAGTCCATTGACTTCAGACAGGTGAGGTCTAGCGGCGTGATACTTGAGCAGGTTGTGTGACAGGCGGGACAAATCTGAGGGCCAGCCATCACTTGTGTAACGAATCACCGTTTGAAGAATGTTGTCGTTGCTTGTAGCTTTTTTCATTTCAGTAAGTCTGTCGTTGGTGATCGGTCTAGTTTCAATCACTGCCTGAACATAAGCTTTGACAACATGCTCTGTCTCTGACACAGTACAGCCCTGCAGGGGGTTGCGAGACAGGGTGTCAGCAACAACGAGCTGTTTTCCTGGTACATGAACAGCTTCAGCGTTAAACTTCATTAGATGCATCAATAACCTCTGGCACCTAACAGGTGCTTTATCCAGGTCGTAGCTGTTGAAAAGTGGAACCAGAGGTTTGTGGTCAGTTTCAAGCACGAACCTGTCCATACCTTGTAAATACCTCCCAAAGCGCTCGCATGCCCACACACTGGCAAGGCATTCCTTTTCTATCTGGGAGTACCTACGCTCATGGCGACTGGTCGGAGTCCGTCACTGTGTTCTTGGTAGAATGCGCCCCCTAGGCCATAACTACTTGCATCTGCCCTTACCACTGTTGGCTTTGTTGTGTCATAATATGCCAGTACGGGTGCTGAGGTTAGCATGCCTTTTACCTTTTTGAAGGCTTCCTCCTGTGCTTCTCCCCATGTCCACACGGTGTCGCTCTTCAATAGGCTATTTATAGGGTGCATGACAGTAGAGAGCTCAGGAAGGAATTTTCCCAAGTAGTTTATCATTCCAAGACTTTGACGCAGTTCTGTTATGTTCGTTGGGCTGGGAAGTTCTGCAATGGCTCTGACTTTCTCAGTGTCCGGTTTAATATAATTTTTCCCAATGATGTGTCCAAAATAGTGAATCTCAGGTTTCCTGAATTGACATTTGTCCTTATTTAATTTCAGTCCTGAGCCTTTAATTGTTTTCAATACAGCTTGTAGGTTGCGGTCATGGTCTTCCTGGTCTTTGCCAAAGACCTCCCTTTTGGCATTACATCTGCACCGGAAATATTTCAGCAGAAAATGAGCTCACTTCTGAGAGATCACACCGGTACAGAAGTTGTCATGGATGACATTCTCATCCATGACAACTTCTGTACCGGTGTGATCTCTCAGAAGTGAGCTCATTTTCTGCTGAAATATTTCCGGTGAAGATGTAATGCCAAAAGGGAGGCGACAGAAACAGAAGCGGCCCACTGGAGTTATAAAGGTTGTAAGTTTCCTGCTGCTCTCATCGAGTGGGATCTGCCAAAACCCACTTGATGCGTCCACTGTGGAGAATACTGTTGCTCCTGACAATTTTGGTGCAATATCCTCTAACGTGGGCAGGATAAACCTTTCTCTTTTAACAGCTTTATTCAGTTTGGTAAGATCCACACAGATCTGAGGTTTCTTATTCTTTTTAATCACTGGCACCATAGGAGCACACCAGTCTGTGGCTTCCTTTACTTCTTCTATGATGCCAAGAGACTGCATTCGCTTCAGTTCCTCCTCCACTTGAGGTAGGATTGGAAATGGGATGCGCCGTGGGGTTACAATGCTGTATGGCTCGGTGTCCGGCCTAAGCTCTATTTTGACTGGCTCACAGTTTAACAGTCCAATGTTCCCGAATACATCAAAGTAAGTTTGTTGTGAAGGGGCCTGACATAACATAAATCCAAAATGGGAAAGTCTCTCCATGTTTTTCACAATGTGTCATAAACTTGCCTTTACACACGAGCTTTCCACCTGGGCACTACCCTCATAATTGCATTCACATTCTTAGTTTTGCACAGTGCTTCAAAATGTCCTGTTTTATTGCATTTGCGGCAGCGTTTACCTGTAGCTGGACATGCACCGTAATCATGCTTACTCCCACATCTTGTGCACATTTTTCTTGTTTGATGTGTCACTTTCTTGTATTGTTCATCTTTGTTTTTAGCATAGCTTTTATCGTACTGCCTAGGGTGCTTATACTTGCGTGCATTAATGGCACCCCCATCAACATTTGTTGCTCTGGCGCTGGCGTTTTGTGCTTTAATAAGCTCTGACTGTCGCGTGATACTGATTGCCTTCTCCAATGTCAAGTCCGGGTCGAGTTGTAACTTTTGGGACACTTCTCCATCTGCAATGCCGATTACAATGCGATCCCTAATCTGTTCATCTTTAGTTGCTCCAAAATCGCAGTGCTCTGCAAGCTTATAAAGCTCTCTGACAAACGCTTCCACGCTCTCCCCATGGAGCTGTGAGCGTCTATGGAAACAGGCACGTTCATGTATCGTATTTCGCTTTGGCACAAAATGTTCATCAAACTTTTTCAAAACCTCTTCATAATAGTGCTGGCACATCATCTGGAAATGTAAATGTGCTACAGATAGGTTCCGACTCTTTCCCCATTGCATATAACAGCGTATTTACTTGTATATCATCTTCTTCTTATCGTTGTAATTCAGTGATGTCATCATCCAGCTCAGTTCAGTTTAAATAGTATCTGTGCAATCATTTGCAATCAAGTCAACGATATCTGTAGAGGTCCTTTCTAGGTGCTGATCCACCATCTGGGCTGGATACGTACTGGATCCGGGTGACTGCAGTGACCCTCTGACTCGGATACAGACTGGATCTGGTGGCTACGGTGACCTCAGAACAAGAGAGAAAGAGAGACTAATATTAGCGTAGATGCCATTCTTCTAATGATGTAGCAAGTACATCGGGTGTTATGGGAAGTGTTCCCGGTTCAGGTTTAACTAATTAATGCAACCTAAAAATCCTTTAACGGATTTGGATATTAGAAGCGTATTAGTGTGTTATGTGTAAACCAGATTAAAGAGATAGGTCTTTAATCTAGATTTAAACTGAAAGAGTGTGTCTGCCTCCCGAACAATATTAGGTAGGTTATTCCAGAGTTTAGGCGCTAAATAGGAGAAGGATCTGCCGCCTGCAGTTGACTTTGATATTCTAGGTATTATCAAATTGCCTGAGTTTTGAGAACCCAGCGGACGTGGAGGACTATAATGTGACAAGAGCTCGTTCAAATACTGAGGTGCTAAACCATAAATTGATTTATAAGTAATAAGCAAGATTTTAAAATCTATACAATGTTTGATAGGGAGCCAGTGCAGTGTTGACAGAACCGGGCTAATATGAGCATACTTCCTGGTTCTAGTAAGAACTCTAGCTGCTGCATTTTGGACTAACTGGAGTTTGTTTACTAAGCGTGCAGAACAACCACCCAATAGGGCATTACAATAGTCTAACCTTGAGGTCATAAACGCATGGATTAACATTTCTGCATTTGACATTGAGAGCATAGGCCGTAAGTAGATATATTTTTGAGATGGAAAAATGCAGTTTTACAAATGCTAGAAACGTGGCTTTCTAAGGAAAGATTGCTATCAAATAGCACACCTAGGTTCCTAACTAATGACGAAGAATTGACACAGCAACCATCAAGTCTTAGATGGTGTTCTAGGTTATTACATTCACAGCTTTTATAACAAATAACTCACACCTCTGTTTTTTCAGATTTTAGCAATAAGAAATTACTCGTCATCCAGTTTTTTATATCGACTATGCATTCCGTTAGTTTTTCAAATTGGTATGTTTCACCGGGCCACGATAAAATATAGAGCTGAGTATCATCAGCATAACCGTGAAAGCTAACACCATGTTTCCTGAGGTTATTTCCAAAGGGTAACATGTAAAGTGTGAAGAGTAATGGCCTTAGTACTGAGCCTTGAGGTACTCCATACTGCACTTGTGATACCTCTTCATTCACTGCTACGAATTGATGGCGGTCATATAAGTACGATTTAAACCATGTTAATGCACTTCCATTAATGCCAACAAAGTGTTCTAGTCTATGCAAAAAAATATTGTGGACAAACGCAGCACTAAGGTCCAATAGCACTAATAGAGAGATACATCCACGATCAGATGATAAGAGCAGGTCATTTGTAACTCTAAGGAGAGCAGTCTCAGTAATATGATACGGTCTAAATCCTGACTGGAAATCCTCACAGATACAATTTTTCTCTAAGAAAGAATGTAATTGTGAGGATACTACCTTTTCTAGTATCTTGGACAGAAAAGGGAGATTCGAGATCAGTCTGTAATTAACTAGTTCTTTGGGGTCAAGTTGTGGTTTTTTGATGAGAGGCTTAATAACAGCCAGTTTGAAGGTTTTGGGGACATATCCTAATGACACTGAGGAATTAATAATAGTCAGAAGAGGATTTATGACTTCTGGTAGCACCTCTTTTAGGAGCTTAGATGGAATAGGGTCTAACATACATGTTGTTGGTTTAGATGATTTAACAAGTTTATACAATTCTTCCTCTCCTATAGTAGAGAATGAGTGGAACTGTTCCTCAGGCAATCTATAGTGCACTGTCTGATGTGATACTGTAGCTGACGGCTGCATGGTTACAATTTTATCTCTAATAGTATCGACTTTAGAAGTAAAGTCGTTCATAAAGTCATTACTGCTGTGATGTTGGGAAATGTAAACACTTGTTGATGCTTTATTTTTCGTTAATTTAGCCACCGTATTGAATAAATACCTGGGGTTATGTTTGTTTTCTTCTAAAAGAGATGAAAAGTAATCAGATCTAGCAGTTTTTAATGCTTTTCTGTAGGATAGGTTACTTTCCCTCCAAGCAATACGTAATACCTCTAGTTTTGTTTTCCTCCAGCTGCGCTCCATTTTCCGGGCTGCTCTCTTTAGGGTGCGAGTGTGCTCATTATACCATGGTGTCAGAATTTTTTCCTTAACCTTCCTTAAGCATAAAATGCTAGAAAAGAGAGAGTCCATAGTTTCTGTTACATCAAGAAGTTGTTCTGAGGTTTTGGATATGCTAAGGAATTGGGATACATCAGGAAGATTACTTACAAAGCAGTCTTTTGTGGTAGAAGTGATGGTTCTACCATACTTGTAACAAGAAGTAGAATTTACAGTTTTAGCTATATGAAGTTTGCACAAAACTAAACAATGATCTGAGATATCATCGCTTGGCTGCATAATTTCAACACCATCAACATCAATTCCATGTGACAGTATTAAATCTAGAGTATGATTTCGACAATGAGTAGGTCTGAGAAATACTGAAAACATTGTTATAAATTGAAGCAACACCTCTCCCTTTACCTTTTGGACGTGGCTCATGTTTATAACAGTAATCTTGGGGTGTAGACTCATTTAAAATAATGTAATCATCAGGTTTTAGCCAGGTTTCTGTCAAACAGAGTCCATCTAGATTATGATCAGTGATAATATCATTTACAAAAAGTGCTTTCGTAGAAAGGGACCTGATATTCAATAAGCCAAGCTTTATCATCTGTTTATCCGTATCTGTTTTTTATTTGTTGAACATCAATTAAATTGTTACTCTTAAATTGATTATTTTTTTTGTATTTTCTAGTTTGGGAAAAAGAAGCAGTCTCTATGTTATTCTGCGGGCACCACTTAGACATCCAGCCATTGAGTGATGCCAATCTGCTATGTATCTCATCTGCAAAATATTTTAAACCAATTTTTTTTCATATAGGGTCCTTTTTGAACAATAATAGGGCCCTTTAACATGTTCTTATTTATTTTTTCTGGTAATCAGATGAAGGCATAAAACATTAATTTAATTTATCCTAATCAAATGAAAATTAAATCCTTTTATTTTCTGGCAAACAAAGTGCTGCACAACAGAGGTTTACTGTTAAAATTAAAAAAGAAAACAAATGTGATTATTCTTTTAAAATAAAGATTTATTAACATGCATTAGCAGTAGGGATGTGCATTATAAGCAAAAGTAATATTCGATTAAAGCTGGGAATTATTCGATTACACGCATGCATTAACACACACCCATAAAAAGAGGGAGAGAGACTCTTCAGGCTTTCAATCTGTATGATAACAAACTGTTTAATTCATTAGAGAAAGGTCTATCCTAACCCAAGCCAATTGATGGGTTTATGATTGCTGAAACATATTAATATAACATAACTGAATGACGGCACTTATTAACAAAACAGTCCATTGATTATCAACTGCTAAGGCTGTAGGAGCCTAGGACATTTCTATTTTAAAAATGAGCATGAACATTAATAGCATTTTTAAAAAAGTTTACAGATTAATTAAGATAAGAACAGATTAATTCAGCCATGAATATTAGACTTAAAACACATTACGCGCTAAAACAGAATATCATTCTTAAAACACAGTACGCGCTAAAACATATTGTGAACAGCCTGAATAACGGCACTTATGTGAACATTAATTTTAACGTCTGTATCTATAACAATAACCTATTTCATATTTTTATTTTAAAAAATTAGCATGTCCACATGCTCGGGAAGAAGACGGGGCGCAATCTGTTCACAATTAGTCCGGCCGCGGAGAACACTCTTCCTGATGGCACAGCCGTCGCGGGCACACACAAGCCTCTGCTAATTTTGCCAGTCGGGGTATTTGTGGTCGTTGGTTTTCCACCAGTCCATGGGGTCGATGTGGATGGGTGGGCACATGTCCTGGCAGTACTGATTTAATTCGGTTGTGTCTGTGATTTCTGCGTTATAGTCCTCACCAAACAAGGCGGCGATTGCAGATGCAGACAGCGAATCACTTCTTGGCTTTTTGGCCAGCAGTTGTTTTTCATCTGATTCTACTGTTACGCCTATCTTCACTCTCTGAGCTGTTTTTGATGAGATCACACACCTTGACCTGCACTGCATGTTTAACTTCCTCAGTTGTGAACCGCAGGTGTTTGTGTCTAGGATCACATTTTACTCTGTTGGCTGTTTCCTATCCTGTCACGGAGACTGCTGAATGTGCCTCTTAAATGGTTTCATGGTGCTTGTGGTGGTATTCAATTGCAATGCTTCCACCAGCGGAGCGAAGGCAAAACACACCGCTGCTCACATCAAACATTTCAAGCTTTGTTTATAAGAGGAATAATTGGTTAGCAGTAAATCTTACATCGTGACCATGCTTTTGAATTCAAGCTGTTCGATTCCTGTACATTTAAAGCCATATGTAGCTTCATGCTCTGTTTTGCCGGCTGATCACAAATTTCCACAACTTTAATAATATTTATGGTTTCTTTTCCCAAATCCTCACCATCTTACCATCTAATTTTGCAGGTTTATTTTTATTGTTGTTTACTTTTAATAACTGTTTCACATTTCTTACAGTATTAAACATGCAGGGGGAAATGATTTTGTGGCCATTAGTTAAGAATTCATTCCTATGACATACAGTGCCCTCCGTAAGTATTGGAACAGTAAAGACAAAATTGTTCTGTTTGCTGTGGAGTCAAGAAATCTGTAAATATGATTAAAAGATGAATATGAGACAAAACTACAGAATGTCACATTTTATTATTGGGTGATTCAACACAAAGATGTTTTACCAGCTAAGAAGATCAGCACTTTTAGAGTTTCATCTCTATCTGATGTGAGCATAAGTATTGGAACAGTTGCCTCACAGCTCTTTTTAAGTGTTCAGCTGTGTACTGTTGCATTAATTCTTCAGATATTAAAAGCAGGGAATGTGTCTTATCAGTTATATCCATTGCTTCTGCATTCTAAGTCAAGTCAAGTCATCTTTATTTATATAGCGCTTTAAACAAAAAAGATTGCATCAAAGCAACTGAACAACATTAATTAGGAAAACAGTGTGTCAATAATACAAAATGACAGTTAAAGGCAGTTCATCATTGAATCCAGTGATGTCATCATGCAGCTCAGTTCAGTTTAAATAGTATCTGTGCAATAATTTGCAATCAAGTCAACGATATCACTGTAAATGAAGTGTCCCCAACTAACCAAGCCAGAGGTGACAGCGGCAAGGAACCAAAACTCCATCGGTGACAGAATGGAGGAAAAACCTTGGGAGAAACCAGGCTCAGTCGGGGACCAGTTCTCCTCTGACCAGACGAAACCAGCAGTTCAATTCCAGACTGCAGCAAAGTCAGATTGTGCAGAAGAATCATCTGTTTCCTGTGGTCCATTCTAAGTCTTGCATTCGATCATGACACACACAAACCAGGAAGAAGATGAGGAAGCCAACTCTGAAAGTAAAGCAAGCAATATGGATGCTAAAAGAAAAGAGGAAGTCAATTAGAACAATAGGAAAAACAAAGGGCATGGAGAAATCAAGAGTTTGGAAACTACCGGCGACATCAGCAACCAACGACGCCCTGATCGGCTGATAAAAACAACAGTAGTTGATGACAGACAAATCATAAAAGCTGCGAAAATGTACCCTAAAATACATGTCTGTAAAATCACCAACAACCTCCAGAAAGCTGGGGTGATGCTCTGACAATCTACAGTCCGCAGGAGAATCTGACACAGAATTACAGAAGCTACACAGCAAGATGCAAACCTCTGATCAGCACCAAACATAGAAAGGCAAGATTCTTCACAGATGTGAGCCAGTAGAGTTTTGGAACTGAGTTGATGGACCGATGAGACAAAGATTAACCTTCATCTAAGTGATTGGAAAGCAAAAGTGTGGAGAAAAAAGGGAACTGCATATGATTCTAAGCATACAACCTCGTCAGTAAGGCTTGGTGGAGGTGGTGTCATGACATGGGCACGCATGGCTGTCTCTAGAACAGCACTTCTTCATTTTAATGATGACTTAATGTATGATGGCAGTAGCAGAATGAATTTGGAAGGGTACAAAATCATCTTGGCCACCAATATTCAAGAAAATGCCACCAAACTCATTAGAAAGCACTTCATATTGGATCAGAACAATGACTCAAAACACCCTGCCAGTTCAGTCAAGGACTTTATCAGGCTGAAGAGGAGACTAAAGACAGAAACTCCCCAAAACAAGCAACAGTTGGAATTGGCTGCATTAAAGGCTGTAGAAAAGCATTTCAAAGCATAAGACCAAGAGTCTGGTGATGTCTATGGGTTGCAGACTCACTGCTCTGATTGCATGCACGGGATCTGCAACTAAATATTAGCTTTTAATCTTTTACATCTGCCTTAAACTCAACTGTTCCAATACTAATGCTCACATCAAATAGTGGGATGAATTCTAAAAGTGCTGTCCTTTTTATTTGGTAAAACATGTATGTGTCGAAAGACCTAATAATAAAATGTGACATTCTGTAGTTCTGTCGCAGATTCATCTTTTAATCATATTTGCAAATGTCTTGACTCCACAGCAGAGAAAGCACTTATGGAGGGCACTGTATTTTTTTTTCCTCGTTTTCGTTAAATCATGGGTTTTCTAGGGAACTAATTGACCGTTTGCAAAGACTTGCCCTCCTTAGTTACTGTTGCTATCCCCGACAAACACTCCAGCTCTCACACTACACTCAAGTATAACTCATGAGAGTATAATGTGAAACCTATGAAAACGGTTTAAAAAAGCACATGGTGCTATAGTTTCATCACTTCTGAGTGTCGCAGTGATGGTCTTTTAGCAGTAAGGACCTATCAAAGTTTAATGAGTGTGTGAGGTGATGACACGAAGGACGCGAGGTTACAGATGTGCACACAGCTCCTGATCCGGGACAAGCTCACTGGGTTTTCTACACAGAATGAGAAGAGCATACGTTTCAACATTTTATTATTTCACACTCAGTGTGTTAACTGAAGCGCTGCAAGCTATGCATACAGCGCCGGACATGACAGCTTTTCTGCTATGAAAAACAAGTACTTTAAAGGAATTCCTTTAGATTATTACTGTTTCTGTAGCAGCCAACAACAGCACAGCTTAACTCAGGGTTCTAGACTAACTTTTTGCACTGGTGCGCCTAACTTTTTTTCTTAGGTGCACCAGCACAAAAGTTAGGTGCACCCAAATTTTCGACCGCATCGCATTAAACACCACAGTTTTACAAGTTCACTTTTTTTTTTTTTTAATCCGTGTCCATATAGGCAATATTGACAATCTGGTCAACATAATGTTCTTTATTTGAAGCACAATTCTACAAGAAAGGTAACTGAAAAAGTGCTTTAAAGTGTTTCACTGAGCTGAAATTTACACTTAAAACATCTCAAGATAAATGAAATAAAAAGAAAATCTAAATTAAGTGTTTTAAGGGCTTCAAACTGAACATCTCATGGCTTGATGTCTAATGGACTATCCTCCAATGCAGTCACATGCCCCTCGGATGACTAACTCCTGTAGTTTGGCCTTCTTGATCTTTGGCCTTGGCTAAACCAGCTGGCCACACTCTCTCTAGCATCAAAATCTTCCAGACTTGGCCCCTCTACACTGATTCTGATCAGATCTTCACTGTGTCTGAATGAAGGGATGCTCTCTGATCTGAACAGCTAAACACACCCTAAACAGCCTATACTACTGTCTCAGCTATTAAAATAGTTCAGTTTTGTATGTAATAGCAAAGTGATTATATTTCATCTCGTTTTTTTTATTAAGTTAATTTAGAAAAAGGGCAAGTTAATTCAGAGCATTTTTTGTTTGTTAAATATAAGTTTTAGTTTTTTTTTTTAAGTAACGACCAAGCGGCCAGCGTTAGACAGTGAGGCTATGTTTGATCAATTTAGCCTTCTCAAATCATCACGACTCGCCTAAAATAAAATCTATAGATATAAAAACAGTTCAAGCATATAACAAAGTTTAAACGTTAGACCCAGATAAATGTGCGCTGTATCCAATAGTTTGTGCGGAGACGCTTCAGGACATGGAGACGCCAGCGTGATCACTTGCATTTTTTTATCCGGTAGATATGCCGTCATTTACTCACCATTAAGGTAAGAGTAATACATCATTCGTAACTGCAAAGGGTCTTTTATTTGTGTGCACTCACAATATCAACAAAACGTTGTGCTTTTATATAATTAATGAAACATGGACAGTGGCCACAAATGAATAACTCAATATATATCTGTCCTGCTCATGTCCGCAGAGCCCAATATGAAACAATTAATTGGGCACAGTATAATAAAACATGACTTGTTTATTTAATTTCAATACAAAATAACTTTGTGTTTTTTCTGTTTTTAGGAATTTTAAAAGTTTGGATCACATTATAAGCATAATTTGTATGTTATTAGCTATTTTTGCCCCATCACGTCACTTTTTAATCGACTGCATCTCTCATCGATGATTAATCGATGACATCCCTACTGTGCATCTTTCAGAACAACATCTATCTTTCTGTCTGTATGCTTTATATAAAGAGCTAATAATAGCCATAGACTGTGCTTTCTTTTCTGTACTTCAAACTTAGTTAATTCCTGAAGTGAACTTTTCTATGAACTGTTTTGGAGTGCTGTCTTGAGCTGTGAGCGTCTCCTGCCCATCACAGTTTTCGTCTTGGCTAATATCAAATGTATGACATATTTCAGATGCAAAAAACATATATTTAACTGTTTGATCAAAATGATTGCCAGGGAATTATTGCCAGTCTCCCCTAATTCTACGCCTCTGGTTAAAATAAATATATTAAAACACAAAATAACCAACACAAGACGCAGAGCGGGGATTGTTTACAGCTGTACTTAAGCACTTTTACTTTGAATTTGTATTTTTAACAACATGCGTGTTTGTGCTGTAAATGCACCTAATTTACTGCCATGTTAATAATTTTATTTAGAAGGATGAAAGATACAAGTTTGATGCAAGTAATAGTGAAGAACAAAAAGTCTTTATTGTCCTTGTATTGTGTAAAATACAATGAAATTTGGAAACTCTATTCTACACACGCGCGCCCTATCTTGCTAATGACATATATGCTAATAAATATACAGATAAACCTTACAAATGACATCCCAATGAGCAAATCTTCTGAATGGCACAGTTGGTGTAGGAACCTTTATTGACCGCCAGATGGCGAAGAAGAGCACTGTGTCAGAAGCTGCGGACTAGACATTAGACACATTAGATATTAGATATGCTATGTTATCTGTGGGACTCGGAGCGCATACATTAAAACACTTAACAGGTTTCTTGTTTACCAGGTTATAAATAGATTTTAGACATTGTTTAACTTATTTCAAAATTAGTCATTTACAATCACTGTACTTGCATTTATGTATATTACATTTTGCCAACAAAAGTAACAAATTAATAAAATAATATCCCTTATGAAATGTCGTAAGTGCAAAAAAACAAATAAAATATTTTTAAAACAAAGTTGAAACCTGGGCATAATATAACCAAAATCTGGCGGAATAAGGACAACTCCAAGACAAATAAAATTAAAAAAAAAAAAAAACGTTTTGACGCCAGTGTCGCCTGACGTCACTACTGTTTCCGGTTTGCTCCTCAAGAGAGCGCCACGTGTGTAATATTGTGCAAAAACAAGACAAGGTTAACAAGCACAAAGACGAATAAAAGAGGGTTACAATACATAAAATCCCATTAAAGCATATTACATTGTCTTGTATTTATTACACCGTAGAACTGTTACTAGGGGGCAGCTGTGGCATAATGGTTGGAGAGTTGGACTTGTAACCTGAAGGTCACAGGTTCGAGTCTCAATGCTGGCAGGAGTTATAAATGTAAAAGTAGATTTAATATGGTGTTCATTGTGTGTTTAAATAATTATAATCTTAAGAGTTATAACCACAAATGCATTTTATAAGATGATATAACATATTATAAGTTTTTTTTAAATGCATTATGCATTCATTATAATGCCTTAAGAAGACCCTTGACAATGCACTATAAATATGTGCTTCATAGAAAGTAATACAGTAATTATAAACTTAATATAATGAAAAGGCTCTGGTTTCATGAGTTAAAGATCATGCATTTTAGCTGATTAAAAAGTTTGTGGATAAATTCATTTTTATGAGAGTCAGTCACTTTGTTTAAAAAACAATCTGTAATAAAGTGAATAGTTGTTTCATCAAACTCATGTCAAAATGAGCAATGACATGAATCACTTTTATTGAGGAGATGTATAATTTACTGGGTAAGAATTATGAATCCTTTCAAGAGAGACTTCAGCAACTTTATTGTAAAAAATATATTTTTGTCAAAGAAGCCTGAAATCCTTCCATTCTGTTGCACATTCACACAGAATCAGGAATCGCTTTAACATGAGTCACACATTCAAAAACTGACTGGAAAAACAGGAGCGTCCTGCTCTTACGGCAATAAATACAAGTTACGCAACATACAGCCCTAAGAACACCTGAAAGCAAATTTACCCCAAAATAATCATCATCTAATTACCCGTATATGCTCCTATTCTCTTTTTCCAGAGGTGGGACAAGACATTGTTATGCAAGTCACAAGTATGTCTCGAGTCTTTGCATTTAAGATAGGCAAGTCCAAGTCGAGTTGAATGTCCTCAACTTTAAACTTCAAGT
Organism: Cyprinus carpio; assembly: GCF_018340385.1. NCBI lineage: Eukaryota > Metazoa > Chordata > Actinopteri > Cypriniformes > Cyprinidae > Cyprinus > Cyprinus carpio. The sequence goes on from NC_056597.1 coordinate 32,594,081, forward strand.
CCTAAACAAGCCATTAGTTCTTTTTGCCCAAATTAGTGTCTCTGTATTAATTACTACAGTAAATTTCAAATCATTAATAGTCTATAGTAAGAATTATCAAGTATAATAATAATAAAGTTACAATAATTAGTGGTGTTGCGTGGAGGAATGAATCATTGTTTGTGAACAAATCGTAGGCCTTAATCTAAGGCCCATTAATGAGTCAAATATTTACAGTTTTTTATGATTGCTTAGACACAATTTTAAAAACAAGGCTCATTTTGTCAAAACACTACAAGACATCCACACACACAAATATCAGAACATCTCAGAGCTTTTGCAAAACGAAGCACTTCCTTCAAAACTTAAAAAAAATGAACAAAACCCAATTTTGGTACCATATGGCACATACATGGTTCATACAGTTAGATTCAGTTTGAACCACTTAGCCACTGCTGGGCACAATCTTAAACACTTTTAACATTTCTATTTTTGATGCAGTTTTTTTAGATATTGTTAAAGTACATGAATATATTGACCAAACACAAAACATGAGACAAGTACTGCACATTCATGACAATATTTATTTCTCACCAAATTGTAAAATCGTTCAGTACATCATAGTAATTAGGCTGCATTTTATGCTGAAAATCAGAACGTATTCCAAATACAATATACAGTAGTACATAAACTTTTGTGGAGATGAGTAAACAACACCTTAGCATTATCTCTTCATATGGCTGGGTATGGCCACTTCATCCATATTACAGTCAATGTCCTTGAATCTTCTCAAATCTTCTCAAATGGTGAATCCATCCTTACACAAACTCTGCATCTGTTAAGTCATCTTTATTTATATAGCCCTTTAAACAAAAAAGATTGCGTCAAAGCAACTGAACAACAATAATTAGGAAAACAGTGTCAATAATGCAAAATGACAGTTAAAGGCAGTTCATCATTGAATTCAGTGATGTCATCATGCAGCTCAGTTCAGTTTAAATAGTATCTGTGCAATCATTTGCAATCAATCAACGATATCACTGTAAATGAAGTGTCCCCAAACTAAGCAAGCCAGAGGCGACAGCGGCAAGGAACCAAAACTCCATCAGTGAAAAAACCTAGAAAAAAACCATGCTAAAAACAAGGCTCAATCTCTCCCCAGTCCACCAACCACCAGGTGAAAAACCAGCAGTTCAATTCCAGGCTGCAGCAAAGTCAGATTGTTCAGAAGAATCATCTGTTTCCTGTGGTCTTGTCCCGGTGGTCGTCTGAGACAAGGTCTTTACAGGGGATCTGTCTCTGGGGCTCTAGTTGTCCTGGTCTCCGCTGTCTTTCAGGGCTGTAGAGGTCCTCTCTAGGTGCTGATCCACCATCTGGGCTGGATACGTACTGGATCCGGGTGACTGCAGTGACCCTCTGACTTGGATACAGACTGGATCTGGTGGCCCACGGTGACCTCGGAATAAGAGAGAAACAGACTAATATGAGCGTAGATGCCATTCTTCTAACGATGTAGCAAGTACATCGAGTGTTATGGGAAGTGTTCCCGGTTCCGGTTTTCCTAATTAATGCAGCCTAAAAATCCTTTAACGGATTTGGATATTAGAAGTGTATTAGTATGTTATGTGTAAGCCAGGTTAAAGAGATAGGTCTTTAATCTAGATTTAAACTGCAAGAGTGTGTCTGCCTCCCGAACAATGTTAGGTAGGTTATTCCAGAGTTTAGGTGCTAAACAGGAGAAGGATCTGCTGCCCGCAGTTAACTTTGATATTCTAGGTATTATCAAATTGCCAGAGTTTTGAGAACGGAGCGGACGTGGAGGAATATAATGTAACAAGAGCTCGTTAGGTCACAGGCCTCCTCCATTGCTTGAATGAGGGGTATAACATAGGGTCAGAGATCATAAACCTTCCACTGACATGCAGAAGGGGAAAAGGAAAGGAAGGGGGAGTGTTGTGGGAGGTTGTGGAATAATGGAACCAGACACCTAGTCTGTCCACTGCTTAGTCTGTCTAAAAACGTATGTGGTCGGTGTTGTAAGGACCTATTTTGGCATGAGGACCCCATTCTGCATGATTGCAGCATAGATTGTGATGTTACCACCACGTTGACCCGGGACATTTAGAAGATCTCTCTGGCCAAAGATGTTTCTCCCTATTCCTCTTCCTGCACCACTGCTTTTCATTTTTGTTGAAGACAAAAATTCAACTGTTAACTTTTTATAGTGCTTACACCTTGATTGTTGAGTTTACAGTTAAGGACCAAAGTGTCTGCACTACAAGCTGTGTTTGATCAATAGCTTCAGATGTGTAGTATTTTGGAAAGCAGTGTCTTGAAATGGCAAAGAAGTGACATAATGTTAGATTTCTGTGTCTAATGTCGAGAAGTGTGTTTAGTGTTTTGCAAAAAGTGTGAGGCTGAGAATGTGCTTATAGTTGTGCAGATCTGGGCTGAGGTTTTGCTCTTTGAGTGTAAGGCTTCACTAGCTGTGTGTTATTTTTTATTTTAGTGTCTAAGCAATCGTAAAAAAACTGTAATAACTGGCTAATACGTAAATCAGTTGCATATTTATCGCCACCTACTGACGCAGGTCAGAAATAGACAGCTTTAATGAAGCTGAAAAGTAAATATACAACACTAGTTATAATATATAGGCTACAAATCTTAAATAAAAAAAGAAACCATCAGTGAATTAATTTAATAAACTGAAGGAATGAATAAATGTGTTCCTGTAGCTCTATATTATTTGTATGTTCTTAAAGACTAGTCCTTCAACAAATTTTGATATCAACAAATTATTCAACTTTGTCTTTATGTTATTCTTCATTCAGAATAAAATGTTAATATTTTAATCCTGTGGCTCAGTGGTAGCGCATTGCGTTAGTAGTGCAAAAGGTTGTGGGTTCAATTCCTAGGGAACACACATACTGGTAAAAAAAAAAGTATAACCTGAATGCACTGGAAGTCACTTTAGATAAAATCGGTGTATATTACTATTACTATTATTATTATCATTATTATTATTATTATTATTATGACTGATATAATAATAGGTTTATAGCGATGATGTGTATTTTAAATGTCTGAAACATTAAATTGCCTAGAACATTATGTGGTTAAAAACACTGACAAGCGCTCACTGGCTCAGTGCCAAAAGTCACGCTAATCATACCAGTGTGATCATACGCTTCAGTAACCAGCCTATCACAACTCTGTTTTTTGTCTTGAAAGGTAGGCCATAAAGTCTTTCCAAGTCACAGTGCTCAAGTCTCGAGTCATGGTTGTCAAAATCGAAGTCTTCAAATTTCAGACTCGAATCCACAGCTCTAGTTTTTTCTCTCCTTGCAATAAAAGCCAATTGAATACAGGATTGCTTCTGTGCTTTGACCATAGACTGTAAAAAAAAAAAAAAAAAGAGTGTCTGCACAGTGGAGATTCGTTTGGAGCTATTGTCTGTGCAGTAGGGATTCATATGGAGCCAGGGTCTGGGCAGTAGAGATTCGTTTGGACCCAATGTCTGTGCAGTAGAGATTTGTTTGGACCCAGGGTCTGCGCAGTAGAGATTTGTTTGGACCCAGGGTCTGCGCAGTAGAGATTTGTTTGGGGCCAGGGTCACCCCAGTAAAGATTCATTTGGGGCCAGGGTCACCCCAGTAAAGATTCATTTGGACCCAGTGTCTGCGCAGTAGAGATTAATTTGGGTCCAGGGTCTCCCCAGTAAAGATTTGTTGGGAGCCAGGATCTGCAAAGTAGAGATTCATTTGGGTCCAGGGTCTGCGCAGTAGAGATTCATTTGGACTCAGTGCCTGCACAGTAGAGATCCGTTTGGGGCCAGTGTCTACACAGTGTTCGTTTGGACCCAGTGTCTGCACAGTGGAGATTCGTTTGTAGCTAGAGTCTGTGCAGTAGAGATTCATATGGAGCCAGGGTCTGGGCAGTAGAGATTCTTTTGGACCCAATGTCTGCGCAGTAGAGATTTGTTTGGGGCCAGGGTCTCCCCGGTAAAGATTCATTTGGGGCCAGGGTCACCCCAGTAAAGATTCATTTGGACTCAGTGTCTGCGCAGTAGAGATTAATTTGGGTCCAGGGTCTGCGCAGTAGAGATTCATTTTGGTCCAGTGTCTGCGCAGTAGAGATTGATTTGGACCCAGTGTCTGCGCAGTAGAGATCCGTTTGGGGCCAGGGTCTGCGCAGTAGAGATCCGTTTGGGGCCAGGGTCTACCCAGTAGAGATTCGTTTGGGGCCAGGGTCTCCCCAGTAAAGATTTGTTTGGGGCAAGGGTCTGCGCAGTAGAGATTCGTTTGGGGCCAGGGTCTCCCCAGTAAAGATTTGTTTGGAGCCAGAGTCTGCACAGTAGTGTCGTGAGGTGAAGCCGCGGTACCAATCTCCCGGCCAAACTCCCGCAGACCCAATCAACCATAACGACACACCCCATTTTTATAGCATCAAATTACTAGCTAAAATCAAACGTATCACAAAAATGAACAGTTTAACATATATCATTGTGATAACAACTACCTTAAATGACCGAAACCATATTTCGCAAAATTGTATTTTTTTTTTTTTTTTTGACTCAAGTCCCATTCGTTTACATGGAAAGGGCGGGGATTATGACTTGTGCTGCAGCCAGCTACCAGGGGGCAATCAAAGAGCATGCAGCTTCACTTTTCAAGACATGTGAGGCACACCCGGCGTTGACACGTGGTGTTTAATGTGTGACCCAATGAGAGAAAGCCCATGTGAACACTTGTAATCCCAGATTTTGTATCTAGTTAAACAATTCAATTAAAATATACTTAAATATTTAAGTTTGGATGCATTACTTATAAGATGCATTACTTATATATTCTACTAATTTGTAGACATATTTGATCCTGTGAATAAATTTAAGTGAAATTAAGTCATATTATTTCCTGACCACACCTCCCCCGTGCTGGTGCTTCGAGTCAATGACGTCATTTTCTCAATGTTAATATATGTGAAATCAAGGATGACAATGTGAATGATTGGAAATTTTGTTTTTGATAGTTCCATGGACATTATTTTTTGCCATTTAGCTGTCCTCGTGTCTTTTTTTCCATTGAGAGACTTTTTGTGATCTGCAAAAATTGTTGTTTGTCTAAACAACGGGACACTTTTCATCCGTTAGCTAGCTAACGTTAACCTTCTCACTCGCAATTGAACCCCTGACCAGCGACTGAGATTTCTTTCGTCTTTTCCTTTCTATATTTTCTTTTTCACTTGAGGAGCTGTTGTTTGTTAGGAGTGCAAATGTAGTTTTACTCATATAATGTTGCTGTTTGAGCATATACAATATCTGCAAAGTTGCAGCGATGAAAGTTCAATGCAAACAGAGATATCGTCTTTTAAAATTCTGGCAGTTTAATGCCTACCTTCCCTGGTCCATTACATCACAAACCCAGATAAACCCCGCCCCTGGGAACACACAACAAAGGGGGTGAGGGCATGTTGTGCTGCTTTAGAGAAGAGGAAGAGAAAACTAGGGGTGCACGTAAAAATCTGTTAAAATATGAATCGCGATTCTGTCTTCTAATGATTCTAATGGATACACAAGTTTCAAAATCAATGTTCTAAAGCAGCAGTGCTCAATCCTGTTCCTCACGTTGCCCTGCTCTGCCTCTCTCGCTCTCTCTCTCTCTCTCTCGTCAGATCAGCTCCAACAAACTGTTCTATTTATACACTTATTTTCACATAGCAATCAGAAGCGTTATACATAGACGCGCGTACGGTTGCTGTGCTGTATTAAAGCTTTTATCAGAATAAAACCGTAAATTAAAAGCTAACAGAAACAGTAGTATTTACAAACAACAGCGTATCTAAAAGTATGAGTCAACAACAAACAAACATACCATTAAGAGCCATGCTTGCACAGGTTCTGTGCAATCCTTTTCATTAATACTCTCTGCGTCTCAATCAGGCTGAAATTGATAAGCAATATAGAGGACATTATTGTTTACAATACATCCGGAGCTCGAGGCTATTTAGCGAATCACAACACACTGAGCCAGCTGACCAATCTCAGCCCATCGCATTTCTGAAAGAGGGACTTCATAAAAACAGGAAATAATCAAGGTGTCTGTGAGAGAAGTGACAGATCTGTGTGGAATAAAGGTAAATTAAAAATAATGTGTTTTTTTTAAAAAACGAAGCATGAACACATGTTAGACTGCACCCCATAAACACAATCAAGCACCCCTTTAAATATCCTAATTTAACCAAGGCCCAGTCCTGGCTTAAGCTAAATCCTGTCTGTGAAACCCTGTCTTTATGTTCAAACATGGAAGTTATACAAGAACGGAACAATTCCCATGTTCATATCAGACATGTACATAAAATGTACACTTATGCCACCTTTACACCAAAAATCCAGATCAGCTCAATGTCATGTGGGTTAACTGAGACCTGTTCTGAAGGTGATCACTTTATTGATAAACACACTGCACAATTAAATGTAAACCCTAAAGTCAGATGCCCGCATAAAGAATGTGACTTTAATGGTTGTTCTTCACAGAAAAGTTGTCAATGACAAGCCTGACATCAGCCAAAGGCCAGCTCTTTTTACAGTAAACGTATGTATAAGTGCATTCATCCCATGTTGTATTTGCCATAACAACAAGATTCCAACTTGGAAAAAGAATTAATGTCCTTGTATAACTCATAATTACCCTTTGTAATCTGCAATTTTTTTTTGACCCATGTATCTGACTGCTGCCGATTAATTTAGGCATCGATAGTTTTGCCATAGAAACGCACAGTTCCCGGTCCGAACACAGCATATGATCTTGAGTATTTGACAACAGCATTAACTAATTGACTTAATAATGACTTTGCCAATCTGTTTCTTCCTCTATTAGAATGCAGCGGACAAGACGGGCTCCAGTAAGAATCCTCAGCGTTGATCAAGCAAGTCCACAGCTAAACCCATCTAGAGTGGGAATCATCTTGGAAGAAAATTTGGTGATGGATAAACTGATCATATTATTTTAATATGGTTATTATTTATTTTATTGGCATATATAACAGTTATGTGTATAAATTAAAAAACACTATGACAAGGTTATATTATATTATATTATATTGTATTATATTTATTACATTTTTTTTAACATGTCACACATGGATCTGCATTTTCTATAATGTCTCAATTCTAAATCAAAATACATATCTAATATGTCTTAATATATAATTAGCATCAAACAAATAATATAATGAATATTCTCAAGGATTAAATATTAAACTGAAAAAAAATAAAAACGATTGCACAACCATCAATTAGGTGGCGATATGCACTAAGCATGTAAACAACCACTGAACAAAAGAAGAAAAAAGAAACAACATGGGGCGTTTTTTTCTTAGTGTCCGTTTCCATAGTGACTCGTTGATTTGTCGCTCTGATGAGAATGTCTTGAGTTTAACCAGGAACATACTCTGAATTGATAAACTTACTCCCGGACTCATTTTTGGAACCACATACCTGGAGTAAGCAAGGTTTGGGGTTAATCAACCGAGAGTTCAGGGTTTAGCTGATGGTAAGCAGTGTTAATTTTGGCAGGCATTTTTGATTTAGTCTTAGTCTTTATCTTGAGACGAAATGCTTAATAGTCTTAGTCACATTTTAGTCATTTGAGTCTTTCATAGTTTTAGTTTAGTTTTAGTAGACGAAAAGTCATTGCACTTTTGTCAACTTTTAGTCATTACTTTTAGTCAATAGTTTTAGCCAAACTGTAGTTACCAAAATTTATTTTAGTAGCTATTTTTATATGTAGTCTTTAAGCTAAAATAATCATTAATACTTCTCTCTTTAGACCAAATCAATAAAGCTTATGAGAAATTTGAATCAAGAACTGAATTTGGAAAACTTGAAAAAATTATGAAAATTTTAATTTTTGGACTGCTGTGTGTGTATATTTGAGCGCTGAGAACTGATCGCGCGCTGTATATGAGAACTGAGGAAGTGGAGCGTGCCCCACAAAACAGAAAACACCTATAACAACAATACCCCCCCTATCCCACATTAACTAAGTTTAAGTTAGTGGCAACGAATTGTGACTCCCGGGAAACACGGGACATCTGATTACCTTATCCCTACCCCTTCGGGTGCTGAGGCCATTGTTTCAGAACGCTAGTTCGCGTTTTATTAGCCTATCCATCAACTGCGGCTGCTATCCTTTAATGGAGGACAGTAAGAATGTGAGGGCTGTAGATATGGCTTTGGATGCGTCTAGCTCAGGGAGTCCTGTACATTGTTCGGATCCGGTAACAGCGCCATCACAGCATGGCAACTGGGTGACTGTGAGGCGGCATAGTCGTGGGTCTAAACACCACTCTTCTGTTCCGATCAAAATATTAAACAGGTTCTCCCCACTCAGTGATGCACCCACTGAGAAACCTGATGAAAGTGCTCTAGTTATTGGCGATTCTATTGTACGGAATGTGAAAATAGAGACACCCGCCACCATAGTCTAAAGTTTACCGGGAGCCAGAGCGCCTGACATCTTAGCAAATTTAAAAGTGCTGGCTAATGCTAAACGTAAATACAGTAAGATTGTTATTCACGCCGGCGCTAATGATGTTTGACTTGGCCAGTCGGAGATCACTAAAAATAACATTAAAGAGGTGTGTAAACTTGCAAGCACAATGTCAGACACTGTAATATGCTCTGGTCCCCTCCCTGCTTACCGTGGTGATGAGATGCATAGCAGATTGCCATCACTCAATGGCTGGATGTCTAAGTGGTGCCCGCAGAATAACATAGGTTTCATAGACAATTGGTCGAGCTTTTGGGGCAGACCTGACCTGTTGAAAAGAGATGGTCTTCATCCCTCCTGGGGTGGTGCCACTCTTCTGTCTAGAAATATGGCACATAGTCTTAGAGTTTGTACTTGACTAACTGGGGTCGAGGTCAGGAAGCAGACAAGACTGGCTAAACTGACCGTCTGCTAAGCGCCTCATGTCACAGAAGTCAGTTAATTCTCAGCACATACAGGTGCTGGTCATATAATTAGAATATCATCAAAAAGTTGATTTATTTCATTAATTCCATTCAAAAAGTGAAACTTGTATATTATATTCATTCATTACACACAGACTGATATATTTCAAATGTTTATTTCTTTTAATTTTGATGATTATAACTGACAACTAAGGAAAATCCCAAATTCAGTATCTCAGAAAATTGGAATATAACGTAAGACCAATACAAAGAAAGGATTTTTAGAAATCTTGGCCAACTAAAAAGTATAAAAATTAAAAGTATGAGCATGTACAACACTCAATACTTAGTTGGGGCTCCTTTTGCCTAAATTACTGTAGCAATGCGGCGTGGCGTGGAGTCGATCAGTCTGTGGCACTGCTCAGGTGTTATGAGAGCTCAGGTCTCTCTGATAGTGGCCTTCAGCTCTTCTGCATTGTTGGGTCTGGCATATTGCATCTTCCTCTTCCCAATACCCCATAGATTTTCTGTGGGGTTAAGGTCAGGCGAGTTTGCTGGCCAATTAAGAACAGGGATACCATGGTCCTTAAACCAGATACTGGAAGCTTTGGCACTGTGTGCAGGTGCCAAGTCCTGTTGGAAAATGAAATCTGCATCTCCATAAAGTTGGTCAGCAGCAGCAAGCATGAAGTGCTCTAAAACTTCCTGGTATACGGCTGCGTTGACCTTGGACCTCAGAAAACACAGTGGACCAACACCAGCGGATGACATGGCACCGCAAACCATCACTGACTGTGGAAACTTTACACTGGACCTCAAGAAATGTGGATTGTATGCCTCTCCTCTCTTCCTCTAGACTCTGGGACCCTGATATCCAAAGGAAATGCAAAATTTACTTTCATCAGAGCACATAACTTTGGACTACTCAGCAGCAGTCCAGTCCTTTTTGAAGCGAGACGCTTCTGACGCTGTCTGTTGTTCAAAAGTGGCTTGACACAAGGAATGCGACAGCTGAAACCCATGTTATTGCATACGTCTGTGTGTAGTGGTTCTTGAAGCACTGACTCCAGCTGTAGTCCACTCTTTGTGAATCTCCCCCACATTTTTGAATGGGTTTTGTTTCACAATCCTCTCCAGGGTGCGGTTATCCCTATTGCTTGTACACTTTTTTCTATTACATCTTTTCCTTCCCTTCGCCTCTCTATTAATGTGCTTGGACACAGAGCTCTGTGAACAGCCAGCCTCTTTTGCAATGACCTTTTGTGTCTTGCCCTCCTTGTGCAAGGTGTCAGTGGTCATCTTTTGGAGAACTGTCAATTCAGCAGTCTTCCCCATGATTGTGTAGCCTACAGAACTGGACTGAGAGACCATTTAAAGGCTTTGCAGGTGTTTTGAGTTAATTAACTGATTAGAGTGTGGCACCAGGTGTCAATTTGCCCAATTTGCACCTCAGTATTGTTGTACATTAACAGGATGCAATAAGAACAGATTGAAAATGATTATATTTATTAAAATGTACTGCCTACACCACTGAACCCGTTATACACACATCATATTTAAACTTGTGTGACACTGGAGGGCGGAGCTACTGTAAATGTGCGCTTAGAAATAGACACTCCTAATAATCTTGTTTTCCAATTGCATTAAGGTTATTTTTATTACCGCACTGGCATATCATTTTTCTTAAGTAAAATGCACTTAATTTAGATCCCCCCAGGAAAGAAGACTAAAAATCTTATATCATTTTCTTGTGAAGAAAATCCATCTTGATTTAATTTTTTTTTCTTAAAATAAGAAAAAAAAAACTTAGTAAGGAAAGCATTTTTGCAGTGTGCATAAATGAAATTAAGTATTTGAACATTGCTTGCACTTTTAAAAGGGGGAGGAGACCGTAAGAAACTCCTCTGGGGCATGTACCATGAAGCCGGTATAGCTGGCTAGCCAGGTAAGTTTCAGTTTAGTTTGCACCAGTCCTGGGTTTAAGGTACCATGAAAGTGGCTTGGCTTTTAGCAGCATTCATTGCATTAGTAACATATAGTCCACAGCTAACCTGCTCTGGGGTAGGTTATGTTCTGGTGTAGAGATCCCAAACTGAAATTTTAAATACTTAGTAAAACATTTTTAAAGATAAAATTGTCTGATTTTAGATATAATTATTTTTTATAATTATTTTAAAAGATTTATATAATTATTATACCCTTAATACATTACACAAGGTAGCTTAGTTTAATAGTAATTATTAAACTTTTATTTTAAATGAATATAAAAATATAGATAATATGCAAGATAAATAAGTTTTAGAATCAATAGCTTTAAACATATTATTAACTCTATAAACTAACTTTACAACTTTTACTTGCACTTATATGGCAAGATGTTTTCTTTAAATTTTCCTCTTTGACTGATAGATCATTTCATCTTGTAAATGTGTTTAAATTCTTCATATTGTTCAATCTTTTAATCTTTGGTAGTGAATCACACTGACTCTCTCACGAGAAGTTAATCACAGTTTCAAGGCATGTGATTGGCTGTTCATAACTGATATCACACTTTTATGTGCACATGCTACATTAAGCCTGAGTTGACAGAGAAAGTTGATGATCAGCTTCATGGTACTAACAAAGCCGGATTAGACTGGTTTGGTTTTGTCAACTCAAAACTAATCCTATAACTCAGAGTACCACCATCATGGTACAGGCCCCTGCTCCCGACCAGGGGGGCATTTCAAAAAGCAGGTTATGTGACATACCCGTGTATATTTGAGGATAAGCGAGTGGATAACCTCAGCTTTCAGTTTACTTTTAGGGTATTTAAGTAACCATAGTAACTTGCTATCTGAAGATAACCTGCTCTGGAGCAGCTTCTGTTCCAGGGTTAGTTCACTTCAGCGCTACTACACATCTACTGACGAGCCTTCAGTGGGCATGACAGATAGCGCACAATATATAATATATATGTAATATAGCCTAGTAATAAATAAGGCAAGTAATAAATAAGGCAATATATTATTCTAATATGGTTATTATATTTATTTTTTTGGCATATGTTATCTGTATAAATTATAAAACACTATGACATGGTAATGTTTAATTTATATTTTATATATTTATTTATTACATTTTATATTATCATCTCACACATGGATCAGTATTTTCTATAATGTCTACATTCTAAAGCAAAATACATATCTCATATGACTTAATATATAATTAGCATCAAACAAACTATAATATATAATTCATATTCTCAAAGCTAAAAGATTAAATGGAAAAAAAATATTGCACAACCATCAGTTAGGTGGCGATATGCACCTTCACACAGAGTTTACAGTTACAGATACAGGTGTGCTGTGCGTCCATTGAGATGAACTGAAAAAGTACAGATCGCTTGATGGAGAGCGAAACTCTGAAGCACTTAGTCAGTGTTCAGCGAGTGAAAATATATCTGTGCTAATCATATAATAGCCTCGAACACACACTGACGAGTAAAATTTAAGAATTTATTAGCCAATGGCTAACGAAAGAAATCTTTTAGTCGCCCAGAGTAAAATTTAGTCGCATATGCAAGTTATTTACTCGCAATGTAGAGGGTTAGGATAACAAAAAAAGCTTAAGAAAAGTTAAACAATACATTTCAGTTTTGCAAGATGTCCAGGAAAAGCCCAACTAGTAAAATCCGTACAGGTTTATGTAAAAATAACATGTTAACTAATGTAGGTAAGTATAAATTACATAAATTATCTTCTCTGATGAATAAAGCCGTGTCAGATGGGGTTTCATACGGATTACATTGTCAGAGAATATTCATTTTCGATTTGAATTCCTTCATTTAAAAGTAGACACAAGCTTTCTATAGACATATTTCTCATGTCTCTGTGACAAATATTCGCTGAGTTTGTGACGTGTAGAAAGTTGCTCACGGAGAAATAGATGGCAGAAATTGCACCCTGTTTGTTTTGCAAAAGCACAATGTTTTGTTGTTATTGTCAGTGTACACAAATAAAAGTGGGCCCTTTTTATATTTGATTGATTTTAGTCTTATCTGTATCTGAGTATTTAAGGTTTCTCTGTGAATCAGGAAAAACTGAAAGTGAACGTGCTGGTGTGCAGTGGGTTAAAGACGCTGCATTCAATTTTATCTTTAGACCGTAAATTTAGATTTCAAATTCAATATTGATTTTAGAACTGTTGAAATGATTTACTATATGTAACGCAAATACTTTATAAGTAACTGTAATTAAATTACCTAAAAATGAGTAGTAATCCCTTACTTTACCTTTTTGTGGATAAGTAATTTAATTACTTAGTAACGCGTTACACCCAACACCGGGTATAGCTGACGGTAAGTTAACCATGCTTTCTGGAATACACCCCAGGGTTGAATTCCAAAAAGCAGGTTATGTGACATACCCAAGTATGTTTGAGGATAAGCAAGCAGATAACCTCAGCTTTCGGTTCCAAAATCGGAGGTTACTTTCAGGGTATCTAATTAACCATGGCAACTTGCTCTCTGAAGATAAACTGCTCTGCTTTTTTTACAGATCGGGCTTAGGCTCATTTAGCTTCTCTCCTTTTATTGTGCCCATATACGTGCAGAGCACACATAGGATACTGTATGAAAAACTGTTATAATGATCAGAGGCGGACAGAGTACACAGCTTCATTACTTGAGTAAAAGTACAGATACCCCTTGCTAAATTTTACTCAAGTACAAGTAAAAGTACTACAGTCAGATGTCTACTTAAGTAAAAGTACTGAAGTACTTGTTTTTAAAAGTACTTGAGTATCAAGAGTACAAGAGTACATTTTCTAAATATTGCATTACTACTGCCACAGTGCTTACATTTATGTACAGAAACGTCCTACATGGAGTTATGATGAAAAATTTTTATGTTAATACCTTGGAGAATGTAAAAGGAATTGAAAGTAAAATCAAGTAATTTTCATCTTTTTACCATGTTGCTTTATTTAACATTTCTCACTTGCGCACAATGGCAACGCTCTGACAAACCTCTGCTAAAGTTTTAATGGAATTTTTGCACCCACATTTGAACCTGACTGTGTTAAACATACCGCATACACAAGAACATCAAAGCAAATGCTCAGCTTACATTAATGTGTAATATCAGAAAAGAAAATTCAGCTAATTATTTACATGTGAGTTTCTCTGTTTTTTCATCAATCAAATCAATAAACCTAAATCAGCAAAGAAGGCAATATAGCAATGTTCTGACACACCTCTGAACCTGACCATGTTATACATGCAGCATAGAAGAGAAAATAATAATGATTAAAGAAAATCAGCTAATCAGCTGTGTTTAGGTCTGCGTACAAAGAAGGAAAAATAAAATTCAGCTAATTTGAGTGACAGTATTAAGCCCCTTCCCCTCACAGACATACAGGCAAAGGCAGGAGAAAATACTTTCAGCTGAATAACACCATTCTCACACACACAATCTATGTGTGACAACTCTGTCTGTGTGTGTGTGTGTGTGTACTGTACTTCAATTCAATCAGATGTCATGAAGTCTTTGGCGGATAGCTGAATGTGATTGCTGATAGGCTGTGTCCCAATCAGTGGTGCCTGCACAATCCAATCAAGTTTGAGAGGGAAACAACACATTTCCGAGATTTTTCTTTTTTTCCGTCACACAAATTTTTTATCGGATAGGCGTTTCGTCCACACAGAATCCGGCGTTTTGGAAGAGTGAAAACGATGTTTTTTGAAACCGGGTCCCAGAGTGGATACATTTGAAAATGCCGCCTTTGAGTTTTCGTCTGGACCGCGAATCCGTATATTTTCTGAAATGATGAAGTCATCAGCCCAATGAACTGAACTGAGCGCTCATAACAACTTGGGTTGTCCTTGTCCTCTTTAGTCCGGATGACATGGCGTCCCAGTTTTCCAAAAAGAACTTCAAATTTGATTCGTCTGACCACAGAACAGTTTTCCACTTTGCCACAGTCCATTTTAAATGAGCCTTGGCCCAGAGAAAACGCCTGCGCTTCTGGATCATGTTTAGATATTGCTTCTTCTTTAACCTATAGAGTTTTAGCCGGCAACGGTGAATGGCACGGTGGATTGTGTTCACCGACAATGTTTTCTGGAAGTATTCCTGAGCCCATGTTGTGATTTCCATTACAGTAGCATTCCTGTATGTGATGCAGTGCCGTCTAAGGGCCCGAAGATCACGGGCATCCAGTATGGTTTTCCGGCCTTCACCCTTATGCACAGAGATTGTTCCAGATTCTCTGAATCTTTGGATGATATTATGCACTGTAGATGATGATAACTTCAAACTCAATTGCAATTTTTCTCTGAGAAACTCCTTTCTGATATTGCGCCACTATTTTTTACCAGAATTGGTGATCCTCTGCCCATCTTGACTTCTGAGAGACCCTGCCACTCTGAGAGGCTCTTTTTATACCCAATCATGTTGCCAATTGACCTAATAAGTTGCAAATTGGTCCTCCAGCTGTTCCTTATATGTACATTTAACTTTTCCGGCCTCTTATTGCTACCTGTCCCAACTTTTTTGTAATGTGTAGCTCTCATGAAATCCAAAATGAGTCAATATTTGGCATGACATTTCCAAATGTCTCACTTTCAACATTTGATATGTTATCTATATTCTATTGTGAATAAAATGTTTATGAGATTTGTAAATAATTCCATTCCTTTTTTACTGACAATTTGTACAGTGTCCCAACTTTTTTGGAATCGGGTTTGTATTTTTCTGTTTTCTTATTGTTCATGTTGTATACTATTTGTGTAAACTTGTGTTTTTCTGTTTTCTTGTTTCTATTTACCTTATGAAAAGTGCCCTTGGGCACTTGAAAGGTGCTATGTAAATAAAACATTATTATTATTATTATTATTATTGCTAATGCTCATTTATCACTTAATTAATCATATAATTACTTAATTGCAATGTAGTGAACAACTGAAATAAGTCTTGAATTACTGAACATGAATGGAAACCACACAGTAAGGTAGATTTATGCCTCTGAGGTTTGTCAGTCAGAACATTCACCAGATTCTTCTGTGAAACTTAAGGAAACTTTAGGGTGTTCATGTGCACCTGTCAATCACCAAACAAAGAAATACATAAACAGCTGCTGAAGATGACGCATAAGCTGAATTCTCTGGATTTTTGGGGTGTGTTATAAATGGAACATTTCACATGTTTATTTATAAAACTGAAAATCACAATCATAAATGCCTCGTACGAGCTAAAAGTATGATTCTCGCTTCATAGAGGTAAAATATGTCATTGAAGTTCTGTCTGTCATTTCTCTGTATAGTGCAGCTGCCTCAGACGAGCAAAAACACATAACCACATTACATCTACATAAGCCAAAACACTACAGAGAAATAAAATGGACTTGGCAATACATTTATAAATTAACATTAGTATTATGAATAATCCTGACTGAACAATGAACAGTAGTACATGTATAAATAACCTAGTTTATTAAATACCGTAAAAGCAGTTGCTAGGGTTAAATGAGCTGTATACTGGTAAAGTGTTACCAATATGATGTAGTCACACTTTCAGTCATGTGTTCATCATGTAATCAACTGCTGTCTATTTCTCAGAAATGTATGTAAAAGCAGTAGGATATCAGAATACGCAGAATTCATGAAACAGCAGGCAAACGATACAAGGCACAGAGCATGGGCTTTCTATCCCATCATGCCACGGGAAAAGTGGAAAACAATAAATCGTGTCAGGTCATTTCTATTTGTATAATGATTTTCTCAAAGCACATATATGAAAGACCCACTGCAGATCTGTTTATATTTGTAGACACACAATATTACAGTTTTTTTCAGCTGCTTACACAAAAAATATTTTCTTGTCACACAATTTCTGAAAGCTGACACTCAAACAGCATACACTAATTCTCAGCCTTTGACTTTTAATTTCTTAAAAACACTTTTTGCAAAACACAACACACAATTCTCTATGTAACATAAAAATCTAACAGGAATTAATATTATGGCAAAGGTGTTTGCAGATGTTTGCTTCTGAAATGTGTTTGTGATATTTTGAATGCAGTGCTTCATTTTGCAAGAGATGTGAGACATTTTGCATTTTGTGTGTGTAGAGGTGGAACTACGGGGTGGCATAGGGTGGCAGCTGCCACCCCTGGGATACAGTCTTGCCACACCTGTTGCCACCCCATTTATAAATCAGATAATATTTTTTAAGTATATTTTATGTTCATAGCCTACACGTTGAAGGCCAAGGAGACCTACACCAAACTCCTCTCAAACAGAAATCGCCGATTTAGAATCCTCTCACCCTCACAGTCACAATGGTTTCACCCATCACTAGCACGGCAGCGACCCCCGCGAAATTTCACCAGTCAGTGGCAGCAGGGCAGCCTGGGCAGGCTGCACAGTGCATCTGTCTGCAGTACACAGTGTCTCGGAGAAGAGAGGTTGATAAGCAGTTAGCAGTGAGTTTAGAGGTAAGTTTGACACCAAGTCGAAAAAGTCCATAAGCAGACAGTTAACCATGCAACAACCACATTGTTATGTTATTTACATCCGCAATACTTTGTTGTCTCATCGAATTTTTCTATGATCGTCAGGTCAGATAAGGGTTTAATGTTAGTCTAGCTCTTTGTGTGTGTTTAAACTACTCCTGTCACAAAATTGGCATGCATCCACTTCCCAGCATCTATGACTATCCAATTTTGAAAAATGGTCGACATGCCAAATTAAACTGAGATATCTAAGCGGTGTCATAAACTGGTGATGCACAAGCACTGCATGTTTGACTCACATGGACCCCTGTTATCAACAACGTGTCTGTTTTCTCTCTGGTTGACCACGCATTTTGCAGTTAGCCCTACATGACTGAAATTCTACTCAATCACAACAAGTAAAAGTAGCCCACTACTTTCAAACCCTACTCAGAGTAGGCTACTAGTCTAGTAGTGTAGAGAACAAAACACATTCAATGAAAACAGTAGCATTTTAAATTATGAATAATGTCCATGGCCCCCCTCCTGCCACCCCTTTGCCACCCCAGGAAAAAATCTCTAGATCCGCCACTGTGTGTGTGCAATTCTTGGATTTGTTTTTAAAGTTTTGAAAAAAGAGGCAAAGTTTTGAATATGTGTAAGCAGTTAAAAAAAAAAAACTATATGAAAACATTTCAGTCCTGAACAATAGCTTTTTTTGGAACGGCCAAAGCTTGATATTTGAAACTAATTGAACACAAAATGCAGTAGAGATTCTAAACCACTGAAAACTAAAAGATTATATGCAGATACTCCACAGAGCACCATGCATGAAGGTGAATTTCACAAAACCTTTCCGGCTCATATTATCAAGAGATTCTACTATATACTGGAATTACGGCTTTGTGATGTTTATCATCATGATTTAGTTTGGCGTGACTTGTTTTCCTGAAGGCATTGAGCGAAAGAGACCAAACTGCATTCCATTACTCTCAAACTCAGAAATAAATGTTTGTGTGTGTGTGTGTCTTTGAGAGAGAGAGAGAGTGTGTGTGTGTTTGAGAGTGTCATGAGTGCCGAAAACACTGACTTGATCATCTCAAGTGCCATTCTGTTTCCAGTTCACACTCACCAAATTCACTGCTCTAGTTTAAAAAAACAACAACACTCCAGACAGTTTCAGTTGTCCCTCATCTGCGCTTCAATTCGTTTTCTTCTAGTTTCCACACATGTTCCCATCTTAAAGTGAAGTGACGTGTGGCCAAGCATGGTGACCCATACTCGGAATTTGTGTTCTGCATTTAAGTGCACACACACAGCAGTGACACTGTTTGTCACTGTTCATTGCCGGTGGAGTTTATTTTTGTGAAGTGTACACCATTCTATCTTCCGTGGGAGTTCATGGCCATTGTTATTGTCACAGTTTACATTCCCCCATGTGCAAACACTAAGGATGCACTTCACGAGCTGTACAGCGCCATCAGCGAACAACAAACAAATAATCCTGACAGCTTTTTCATAATAGCTGGTGACTTCAACCACGCAGACAGTTTTGCCAAAGTTCTACCACAATGTGAATTTTGTAACAAGAGAAAAAAACACATTGGACTTTGTTTACACAACAGAAAAGAAACTGAACCCCACCCCCACCTCGGGTCCTCGGATCACTTCTCTGTTATGCTAATTCCAGCATACAGACCTCTTATGAAACTCACCAAATCGGTTCAAAAACTCATCACAGTTTGGCCAGATGATGCTACCTCAAAACTACAGGACTGCTTTCAGTGCACAGACTGGAACATGTTTAAAGAGGCAGCCACCTACAACAACCTCATAGACCTGCAGGAGTACACTAAAACTGTGAGTGCTTATATCAAAAAGTAAAAAAAAAAAGTTCCCAGACCCAGAATCGTAGTAGGGACATCGATAAAATAGTCCATGTGACGTGACAGTGACGTGACATACAGCCAAGTATGGTGACCCATACTCAGAATTTGTGCTCTGCATTTAACCCATCCAATGTGCACACACACAGAGCAGTGAACACACACACACTGTGAACACACACCCGGAGCAGTGGGCAGCCATTTATGCTGCGGCGCCCGGGGAGCAGTTGGGGGTCCGATGCCTTGCTCAAGGGCACCTAAGTCATGGTATTGAAGGTGGAGAGAGAACTGTACATGCACTCCCCCCACCCACAATTCCTGCCGGCCCGAGACTCGAACTCACAACCCTTCGATTGGGAGTCCAACTCTCTAACCATTAGGCCACGACTTCCCTTCCCATAAGTGGTTCAACCGCAATTTTTACGAATTTTTGTATGCAGAGAAAACAAAAATAATGACTTTATTCAACATTTCTTCTCGACCAAATCATATATTCCACCATTATGGAGAGTATCAAGAGGTATGGACCTCTTTAATTGGGAATATTGCTAAACTCTGCAGGACAGTGGCTTTCTTTGCTGATCTGCCCCAGTACTATTTTCTACTGTAATGTTTGTTAGAATTCCATCTTGACTGCTTGCCTGTATTTCCCATAACAAAATAGATGAATGACTGACATGTTTTTTAAAATTGTGATTTTAGAAAACATGTAAAGGCTAAATTTCGCTGTTGTTTGCATCTTCAGACTAATGAAATTGAAGTACTCAAATGAAGACCCCAGCAGTATGGAGTATTTGGTGGTTTGTTTGTTTTTTTCAAGGTTGATAAATGTTGCGGTAAAGTTAATACATAAGAATTTGAAAAAATCATTTAGTTAAAGTAACTAGAACTAATTGGATGGAACCAATGTCCATAATTTAAATGAGTTATTTGAAACAAACCTCATGTTGATAGAGTGAAACACATTTGGCCAGTTTGTGATAAACCAAAACATATTCACTTAACCAGTTTAAGTTAAAGGAAAGTAAATAAATTGATTTGGTTGGACATTACTATTTCACATAGATTCTTCCTTATTCAATTGTGTCACAACACAAGGATTTTGCATAGATTCAAAAAAATTCCATTAATGTTAACAAAATACAATTTGGTTGTGTGGAACCACTGTCCATAATTGAATTGAATTGGTTTGAAGAATATTTTTTTGAGTGTACTCTAGTACACACACTAGCACTAGTATGCACACTAGTACTTTAGTACACTTGTATTGCTGTGGGATGGTCATCATCAAGGCTGATTTGTACTTCTGCATCGGACCTACGCCGAAGCCTACACGTAGACGCACTCCCTTTTACGCCGTAACCTGACATGCACCTCTCCAAAAATCTAATAGCGCATCAATTCTACGTGGACTGCAAGCACTGTGATTGGTCTGCTAGAACCCCTCCCTCCATATGTACTTGAGTTTTGTGTGTGTTTACGTGCACTTTAATATATTTTAATGTTACACCATCTTATATAAAATAAAACAAAGCAAAGAACAAGTGTCTTATCTTTTATTATACTACATAGCATTATACAACAGTAGATGTCTGCGAAAAACAATGATGATCTGCCGTGATACAAGTCCTTGTGGAGATGGAAAGAATGCCATCTTCTTTTGTTCTGTTGTTGCCTCCTTTTGTAGTTTTAAATAATGATTAAATGATTTGATATTTATCTGCCGTCGTCATGGCTATAATGCTTCTCTGACGAGCCACTTCTTCTTCAGCTTTTGTCGTGGTACTGCAGGTTACACCAGCAACATGCCCGTGGACACTGCATATAGTTTGTATGTGTACTGGATGTCGACGCGGACAACGACACAGAAGTATAAATGAAAACTGACGCATAACCTACGGCGTAAAGGCTACGGTGTAGGTCCGACGCAGAAGTATAAATCAGGCTTGAAGGCCAGAGTTTATATGGAGCCAGCGGAGTGAGATCAGGACAGGTGTGACGCACATCCATCTGCGAGACTGTTCACACCAAGACAAATGTTCACCATGTGATTTGTCTGTTCAAACAATGGGGAAAAATGCAGACAGACTGAATGAAATTGCAAAGTAACTCTCTGACAGTAAGCAGAAACACCCCATTTACATGAAGCAGCAAGCAAAGCAATCAGTAGTTTCATAATGTCAATTCAGCCTATGCAAATATAACACAATGGATCTTGTGTATTTCAGTTAAAATCAACAGCTAACATGTAACACATGCTAAATGTGACTTATGTAGGATATAAATGTAATGGGCAGTTGAGGTCACAGGTGCCCTGAATTGTTTTTAGAGTGTATTTAACCAGTGCTGTCCAGATGTTTGTATTTATTATTTGGATTATGATTCATACATGTTTATTAGTTAAGTCAGGTGATTTTCTTATTAGCTCACAAGAAAACAGCATTGACAGTAGCTTCTGTTCAGTGCACACGTTCGCCAGGGATCTGTTGCTATCAATAAAGCTTCCGAGGACAGGACAAGGAACATAAAAAAACACAAAATACAATATTTAGAAACAGTAATACATTGATAAATGAAACTTAAAAATAACAGTAAATAAACAAACTCAACAACTATTCATCATTAAAAAAACATATGCTATTGTTCTCACATACACACCCTGCATTCAAAAGTTATTAATAGCAGACGACAAAAAAATATAATTTGGCTCTGTCAGTGCCTTCTAAAAGCTCAAGATGCTTTAGCTTAGTTGCACAGTATTTTGCACAGAATTTTTTATTCTTTTTTTTACAGATTTTAAAAAGTAGATTGTTTATAATGTATTTGTACACAGCATACACAGAAGTTTGACGGCAGAAAGACAGCCCCTAAGCAAGGTTCAAACATATCTTCAGATTTGTTGCACCTTCTGAACGAAACAGCAGTCTGTTTAGGGGCAGTTTTGAAAAGCATGAGTGGATGGGCTAGAGCATTTTGTCCACAAGAGTCAGCGATCTCCTGCAGGATTACGTCAGCATGCCTTCCTTTAACTGACTTACGACCCTCGTTAACACACACGACTCTCTGTCTTTGTCTTTCTCTGATAGATTAAATCAGCTTTATTTGCTGGAAGAATCAAAGACTGCATTTGTGAAGGAGATTCATTTTTTGGTGAGCCTGAAGGAGCACAAACAGAGAGAACAGGTTGAGCTCTAGCTCAATTCTACATTCCTGTCATTCTTGTCAGAGAACCGATCACATTTCACCCTATAACAATATAGATACATGATTTATAATGTTTTGATTGAGTGTTTCCCAACAACACTTTAGACAAGACTTCAATTTACTTCACTTCATAAAATGGTTCTGTTCTGGGGCCAGTGGGATCCTGACAGAGGGTCACTAACGCTGTGTCCAGAGCCAGTGAAACTGGACTCATTAATCCTGGGTGTGACGCAGCACTCAGGTGACAGAAGCATGAGATGATGCCTGCAGGTCAAACTGTATACCTAAGGAACTCAGAGAGGACGGCCACCCGTACACACACACTCACACACACTCGAGCGCAGCTGATGGGTAAGAGCTCTTCTCCAGCGAATATCATCTTTAGAAGCAGCAAATCTCTCCTAAGAATAAAGATCCGGGGTACAAACAGGATTATATTTGTAATGAGTTAACTAATGTCACTGCTTAATCAAAGGAGTTCAGGGGAAATAGATCAAACTGATTATGACCATTAGCAGATATTTAATATATCAGACTATTTTTTCTTGGTTTGATTTTAAGAAAAGAGCTGTTTATTCACTGAGATTTCTTTAGCAGACAGAAAGCAGAAGCACTTTTAGTTGTTTTGGGGGGAAAACTGACAAATAACATCAACATCTTTATAAATAAATGTACATTGACATTCAAATTTGGGATCAGTAATATTATGGATGTATTGGAATGAAGACTATTGTGTTCACCACAGCTGAATTTATTTTTATCAAATATTGTTAGAATGTAAAACAGCTGTTTTCTCTGTGAATATCTGTTAAACTGTAATTTATTTCTGTGATGCGCAGCTTCAGTGTCACATGATCTTCAGAAATGCTGATTTGATGCTCAAGAAACATTTCTGATTATTATCAATGTTGAAAACATATGTGCTGCCCAGTATTTTTGTGGAAAGCTTCATTATTTTTCAGGATTCACAGATGAATAAAAAGTTCAAAAGAACAGCATTTATTTGAAATAGAAATCTTTTGTAGGGTTAGTAACAGTTAGTAACTAACTTTTGATCAATTTAATGTTTCCTTGATGAATAAGATATTTATATAAAATCATGAAAAATCAATTTAAAAGGTAAAAAAAAAAAAAAATGTACGAATGTAAAGAAAAAATGATAGATTCTCTGTTTGTGCATTGTGGACTATTACACATCTCCAGGTTTCCTGCTGCATGTCTCTTATGTGATTGTAAGAGGTTGAATTCAAATCAAAACCTTGACAAACTCACCATAATACTTCTGAATATGATTTCTCACAAAATTTGAGAAAAGTATGGAATAACATGGTTCAGGTCACTCAAGCCATACATGGAAATAGGGGTGCCCTTGTAGTATATGGTGACTAATGGAATTTGTTGGTCATCTAGTGGAAAAGTGTGGCACTGCATTCAAACTAAATCTTTCTGAAAGCTCTCTTTTGTTCCTTTTTACATCAGCTTTACTGTTTTCAAAAAGTTAACCTTTTATAACTTTTTACTTTAATTTTTCTACAATAATTTGCCAAAAGCAGACCAGACTTAAAGACTTTTGATGTTAATTTACTTTCCCTCAGGCCATCCAAGATCTAGGTGACTTTTTTCTTCAGTAGAACAATAAGGACATTTTTGGGTGAACTATCCTTAAGTCTTAAGAATTCTATAATTAGAACAATTTAAGCTGGAAATGTCATTTTCTGGTCAATGTTCAAGAAGTGGAACTGACAGCAAACAGGTTAATTATTATTAACTTATGAAGGCTCTTTGTGCAATAGTAATATATTGTACAATCATCAGAAAATTGTTGTGTAGAAAGGTTTTAAGACAGTAAGAAATGTCATGTCAGCTAGTCATTGATTTCTAATATGCTGACTCTATATCTGGTGTGTCATTTCAGAAACAATCACCATGATTTGACATGACGATGATGGAAACAATGAAGAAAAAACTGCTCAGCAACAAAGTTCTTATCGTGTTTGTTCTCTTCTGCGGTGAGTTACACAAACTCTGCTGTATTGTTCCTGTAGATGATTTTACAGAATGATTGCAAAATTTGTGTATTTTTTTAAAAGGTTTTTATTTAATGAAAAATTTGCGTTATTAAGTGAACTATTATTTAGAAGCTTTTTTTCCTTCTGGTGCCTGCAATAGAGGAATTTTGGTCAATATTTTGCTAAATGTGTTTTTGTGCTGGTAGTGCTGGCACCTTGTCTGGTTTAGGCCTGTCATGGATAAATAATGATGACAATAAAACTGCAAATAGGTGGCAGCAAGTCCATGTTTTAATAAATTCAATTCAATTCAAGTTTATTTGTATATCGCTTTTTACGATACAAATCATTACAAAGCAACTTTACAGAAAATTAAGTTTCTACAATATTTAGTAGTAGCTTATCAGCGGTGACTGTCAGTTTATGTGCATATGGCAGAAATGTTCAGAAAAATCAATAAAAAGACGTAAACAAACAGACGATTAACACTATTAACAGCAATTATGCAATCAAACTTAGAGCAAAATGTGGTAACTCTGTATGTTGTCTCTGGGTTAGCATCATCTGAGGTCCTCTGAGGGGCTGGCATCATCTCTTCTCAGGTGTTCTGGATCCAGACTGGAGCTTGTGTAAATCCTAGTTACCACGGGATGTCAATCCAGCAGAAACAGAGAAACAAATAGAGACATAATTAGCGTAGCTGCTGTTCCAGCCAAGTAAAATTAATTCGTTTAACCCAAGCTAAAGAATAATAATGCACATTTGATCAGATATAACTGCAGTCCAAAATGATGAGATGCATTATTTGAATGCTTGGCCAAAGAGGGTGTGTTTTTAATCTAGATTTAAACAGAGAGAGTGTGTCTGAACCCCGAACATTATCAGGAAGGCTATTCCAGAGTTTGGGAGCCAAATGTGAAAAAGCTCTACCTCCTTTAGTGGACTTTGCTATCCTAGGTACTATCCAGCGTTTTGTGACCTTAGGGAGCGTGATGGGTTGTAGCGTGGTAGAAGACTAGTTAGGTACGCAGGAGCTAAGCCATTAAGGGCCTTATAAGTAAGTAATAATATTTTGTAACTGATACGGAACTTAATAGGTAGCCAGTGCAGAGACTGTAGTATTGGGGTAATATGATCATATTTTCTTGACCTGGTAAGGACTCTAGCCGCTGGATTTTGGACTACCTGTAGCTTGTCTATTGAGGATGCAGGACAAGCACCTAGCAGTGCATTACAATAGTCCAGTCTAGAGGTCATGAATGCATGAACTAGCTTTTCTGCATCAGGAACAGGTAACATGTTTCGTAGCTTGGCAATGTTTCTAAGATGGAAGAATGCTGTTTTTGTAACATGGGAAATATGATTTTCAAAAGACAAGTTACTGTCTAATATAACACCCAGATTTTTTTACAGTAGAGGAAGTAACAGTACATCCGTCTAGTTGCAAATTGTAATCTACGAGATTCTGTGTAATGTTTTCTGGTCCAATAAGTAATATCTCTGTCTTATCTGAATTTAATAGGAGAAAATTATTGGTCATCCAATCTTTTACATTTTTAACACACTCTGTTAGCTTAGATAATTTAGAAGTTTCACCTGGTCTTGTTGAGATATATAGTTGAGTATCATCAGCATAACAGTGGAAACTAATCCCGTATTTTCTAATGATATTACCAAGGGGCAACATGTATATTGAAAATAGCAGAGGACCTAGGACAGATCCTTGTGGCACTCCATATTTTACTGGTGATAAATGAGATGACTCCCCATTTAGATAAACAAAAAGTGGTAGTGATCGGACAAGTAGGATCTAAACCATCTTAAAGCCTGCCCTTGGATACCTGTATAGTTTTGTAATCTATCTATGAGTATGTCGTGATCTATGGTGTCGAACGCAGCACTAAGATCAAGTAAAACTAGCAATGAGATGCAGCCTTGGTCTGATGCAAGAAGCAAGTCATTTGTAATTTTAACAAGTGCAGTTTCTGTGCTATGATGGGGCCTGAAACCCGACTGAAATTCTTCATAGAGATCATTTTTTTTTGCAGGAAGGAGCACAATTGAGCAGACACAACTTTTTCTAAAATTTTAGACATAAATGGAAGATTTGAAATGGGTCTGTAATTTGCCAGTTCACTAGGATCTAGTTGTGGTTTCTTAATAAGAGGCTTAATAACCGCCAGCTTGAATGGTTTTGGGACGGTGACCTAAAGATAACGACGAGTTAATAATATTGAGAAGCAGTTTTTCTGCTACAGGTAACAACTCTTTCAGTAATTTAGTGGGTACAGGATCTAATAAACATGTTGTTGTTTTAGATGCAGTGATAAGTTTATTTAGCTCTTCCTGTCCTATAGTTGTAAAGCACTGCAGTTTATCTTTGGGTGCGACAGATAAACCTAAAGTATTAGACGTCGCCGCGGGCATCGTGCTGCGAACCGTCTCGATCAGGCTCCTGAAGTCCCTCTTCAGCGTCTCCGTCTGCCGCTGCGTGGTGTCGTTAACTCCGGCGTGAAGCACGACCGCTCTGGGGCTCTCGTCGGCCTTCAGGATTGCGGGTATCTGCGCAGAAACATCGAGAACATGAGCACCAGGGAAACAGTGAGTGTGCATAATAAATGAATTATTGTATCATTCAAATCAAATGATTTGTTCAAAACAGCTGATTCAATTAGAAACGAAACAAGTGAGTCCATGGAATGGACTGTTGAATCACTGGCTCACTCGATTCGTTCATAATCTGATTCATTTAAGGAACGAAACACTGTGTTGCTATGCGTTGTTGTATAAGTTAAATAGCACATTTGTGCTCGCACACATGTGCTGATATTCAGAAAAGTACATTGCTTGGAATGAATATAAAAATATAAAAACTTGAGGGTTTTTCTTTCATTGCTTGAATTATTAGGGAATTCTAACTGTATTCTAATAGGCTTCATCGTGCAGTGAATGCTTTTGGACCCTCAAGACATGTATCTGTTTGGTTTTTGCAAAGTTGGTGACTCGATAATGTCAGCTCTACTATCATCTCTCAATCCCTCAGTCACACATCCAGCACAATGACATAATGTTGGGGAATGTCTTTCAGTTTTAATCAAAGAAAAACCATACCTTTTCTGTTGTCTTCTTTTTACCATTAAGCTTCTGACAACTCTCTCGGTCTTCATTTAAAAACATTTTCACTGAAAGTTTGAGTTTTAATAATTTGCATGAGCATGATTCTAATCTGTGAAAGCGACTAGTGAGTAGATGAGTTTATCTGTTCGGCCTGATTAAATGTCCCAACAACCTCTGTAGTCCCATTTAGACACTTCATAGCAACTTCCTTTTCAAGACAAGTAAAAGCTTTTAAAATCAGAAGGAGGTCATACTGGTGTATTTTATGTCAGAATAAAATCTAAAAGTCTTGCTAGTGTTCACCACAAGCCTTATTTTATAGGCATTTAACTAAAAAACAAATTCAAAATCCCATGGACTTCAGGACAATGGAACAAGACTTGCTAAAATGCAACTCGTTTCCGGGTTTTGCCTGAGCAGTCTGTGTCTCTTCGCCCCATCACACTTAAAGAAGTTTGAATCG
Organism: Cyprinus carpio; assembly: GCF_018340385.1. Taxonomy (NCBI): domain Eukaryota; kingdom Metazoa; phylum Chordata; class Actinopteri; order Cypriniformes; family Cyprinidae; genus Cyprinus; species Cyprinus carpio. The sequence continues at coordinate 32,622,166 of NC_056597.1, forward strand.
AATAATGCCACCTCCTGATGCACACCTGATGCGCGTTCCTCTCCTCCTAGCGTTATTTTTAGAAGCAGTGACAGAGAGAGCGTCCACATGCACCACATAAACACATTTACACAAAATTAAAACAAGGGAGATGCATAAGTTACAGAATTAAATTTGTTCGGTAATCGGCACTTTCAGTAAAAACCACTGGTAAATGGTTTACTGACCATGGTATTACTGTGCTCAATTGGCCTGCCAACTCTCCTGACCTGAACCCCATAGAGAATCTGTGGGATATTGTGAAGAGAAAGTTGAGAGACGCAAGACCCAACACTCTGGATGAGCTTAAGGCCGCTATCGAAGCATCCTGGGCCTCCATAACACCTCAGCAGTGCCACAGGCTGATTGCCTCCATGCCACGCCGCATTGAAGCAGTCATTTCTGCAAAAGGATTCCCGACCAAGTATTGAGTGCATAACTGAACATAATTATTTGAAGGTTGACTTTTTTTGTGTTAAAACACTTTTCTTTTATTGGTCGGATGAAATATGCTAATTTTTTGAGATAGGAATTTTGGGTTTTCATGAGCTGTATGCCAAAATCATCAGTATTAAAACAATAAAAGACCTGAAATATTTCAGTTTGTGTGCAATGAATCTAAAATATATGAAAGTTTAATTTTTATCATTACATTATGGAAAATAATGAACTTTTTCACAATATGCTAATTTTTTGAGAAGGACCTGTAGAGACCAAACTTGGTGTGTGATATAACAAGTATGCCCTGAGACTATCTGCAGTGTTTCGGCACTGTGCCACTTAGTGGTCAGGAGATAGGAAAAATGAATATTTTTAGCTTATTACTTCTAAATGGTTTGGCCAAAAATCACAAAACTGGTCTCTTTAGATTAGGTGCAGCATTCCGAGTCAAATGATACCCAATTTTTCTAACATTTTGATTTATGTTGAAAACGTACTTTTTCAAACTCTTCCTAGAACGTTGGTCCGATTTTCACCAAAATTGAGTGGGATCATCTTCGGACTGTGCTGACAAAAAAATGTATGGATTTTGTGTTGATACATGAAACAGTTTTTGTAAAGCGCTGCAACAAATCTGAAGCTTGATGCCAAACTGCATCTGAGGCTGTATCTCTGCAAAGCTTTGACGTATTGACACCAAACTCTGTGTGTGCCACAGCTATATCACCTTGCAGCCCAAGACTGATTGCCCACTGAAGCTAAGCAGGGTTGAGCCTGGTCAGTACCTGGATGGGAGACCTCCTGGGAAAACTAGGTTGCTGTTGAAAGAGGTGTTAACAGGGACTTTAAGCAACAACAGCTGATGGAACGGCAATCTGACATAAACTGTGCAAAAATCACAAAGCAACAGCAACAACCAAGAGGACAGTGAAACATTCAATCATTTATCATTAGCATAATAAAAAATGTGATTTAAACAGGCAAGAGAAAGCGTGCACTTAGCATTAAGTGATAAGTTATTGTCAGAAGAAGAGTTTTTTAGTCTTGTATGATGCCAATAAGTCTAAAAACCTAGATTTACCATGTAAAATATACTCACCTTTTAATCTGTCATGTAGTAGTGACTACAGCAAATTAACTGTACTCCCGTAGTAGACCATTACAATGTACACGTCACGAAGTAGCACTTAAAGTCATGCATGCGCAATCGCACTTTCTTTGCCATTGCCATTCCATCAGCTGTTGTTGCTTAAAGTCCCTAGTGAGGCCAGCAGGGGTGCTCACACGGTGGTCTGTATAGGTCCTAATGTCCCACTATACTGTCAAAAAAGCACCATCTTTCAAATGAGATGTTAAGCCGAGGTCCTGACTCTCTGTGGTCATTAAAAAAAAATTTCATGGCACTTCTTGTAAAGAGTAGAGGTGTAACCCCGGTGTCCTGGCCAAATAGCCCCCCTGGCCTTTGTCAATAATGGCCTCCTAATAATCCCCAATAACTTGATTGGCTCTTTGACTCTCTCTCCTTTCCAGCTGTAGCTGGTGTGTGTGGTGAGCACACTGGCGCCGTTGTCCTGTGGCTGCCATCAAATCATCCATATGGATGCTTCACACTGGTGGCAGTTGAGGAGAGACCCCCCTCCCCATATGATTGTAAAGCGCTTTGGGTGTTCAAAAATACACAATAAAGTGCTATATAACTGCATAATTCATTCATTCATTGTCAACTCACAGAGAACACACCACATTGATTTAATAACACTGGTGGCACTATTGGTAAAAGTGATAATCCATTAAGGCATATTACTTTTTCAGCCATTTCAACTGCAATCATTCTAAAACACCCTTAATTACTAATTGATAGTCTTATGCTAGATCCCATGCTTAGCTCCTCATTTTGCCTCTGCTGTGCTTGGCCCCGTAATTTCTGCTTGCAGCTACGTTTATTATTATCATTATTCCGCCATAAAACTGATCGTGCAGACCAAACCGTAAGGCCTAGAGACTTGAAACCTGGCCAGATGGTAGGTCTCAATTTGGGGAGAGCTTGACAAGGTATGACCCCGATTGGCCAATAGGGGCGCTACGGCGATCAACAAATCATAACTGCTCATAACTCCTAGACTCCTAGACTAATGTGTCTTATATTACTGGAATCCTTGGCTCAAGACGAACAAAACATATATCTCCGATTTAATTTCTGCCATTAAATGTTTGCCTGCATTTAGAATTTTTTTGAAAAATCGACTTTTCCAAACTCCTAATAGACCGTTTGTCCAATTCACTCAAAATTTGATACACATCATCTAGAGACCTTCACGCAAAAAGTTATCAAAAGAATTTAAATCGGTGATTCACTCTCATGACGGGACGGCAAAACGTTCGAAGTAGGCAGGGCCACTTTCACTTATATTTTCAACAAATTTTGTCATACTCATGTACGAGTTCATTCTGTGGTCATTAAAATAATAATAATAATAATAAAAAAGTGGCGATTTACCACTTGATGCCACTATAATACAAAAAACAATAACAGCTGTAACTACACAACTGTTAGTCCAAATGACTTGAAAATTGGCATGTATTGTCTTTGTTCAAGTTGCCTTAATGATTTATGATGACATTCATGTATCTCGAAAAACATGGCTGACACTGGCCTATAAACTTTGAGCATCTCTTAGACCAGGTTAATGGAGGCCGATGGGGATGAAACTCGGTGGGCCTATTTGACTCATGACCTTAGAGGTCTGTGCAAAGTTTGGAGAAAAAAATGGCCACTTGGTGGCGCAATTGTTTAATCTACTGTATATATCACACAACATATCACACATATACATAAAATTCATATCATATGTTGAATCTCCTCATTCTGAACAACTTTGCCTCAAGAACCACTGCTGTCAATGAAATTGTTAAACATTTGCGATAATTTGAAAAATCGACTTTTTTGAAACTCCTCATAGGACACTTGTGCAATTTGTTTAAAACTTGGTATACATAATCTAGAAACACTCATGGAAAAAAGTAATCAAAAGAATTTCAATTGGTGATTCAGGTTCGCAACAGAATGCCTAAACGTTTGACGTAGCAGTTGCCTTTTACTAAAATGGTAATATCTCTTGATTGCAATGAGATATTTTCACAAAACATGGTATACATGTGTAGAAGCTCAGTCTGAGGTGACAGTAAAAAAGATGTAGCTTCTATAATAGGACAAAAAACATGAAAACCACTACATCTACACAACAGTTAGTCTGATTGACTTGAAAATAGGTAATAGGTCTTTGCCATGATGGTAAAGAGATTGTCTATTTGGTGGCACTATAACAGGAAAAAAAAATGAAAATGGCTATAACTACGCAATCGTTAGTTTGGCATGTCAAGTCAAGTCAAGTCATGTCATCTTTATTTATATAGCACTTTTAACAACATAAATTGTAACAAAACAACTAAACAGAATTAAATAGGAAAATAGTGTGTCAAGAAAGCAAAAAGGCAGTTCATCATTGAATTCAATTATGTCATCATCCAGCTCAGTTCAGTTTAAATAGTATCTGTGCAATCAAGTCAGCGAAATCGCTGGTAATTAAGTGTCCCCAACTAAGCAAGCCAGAGGCAACAGCGGCAAGGAACCAAAACTCCATCGGTGACAGAATGGAGAAAAAACCTTGGGAAAAACCAGGCTCAGTCAGGGGCCAGTTCTCCTCTGGGCAGACAAAACCAGCAGTTCAATTCCAGGCTGCAGATTGTGCAGAAGAATCATCTGTTACCTGTGGTCTTGTCCCAGTGGCTGTCTAGGAGACAAAGTCTTTACTGTGGATCTGTCTCTGGGGCTCATCTAGTTGTCCTGGTCTCCACTGACATTCAGGATTGTAGAGGTCCTCTCTAGGTGCTGATCCACCATCTGGGCTGGATACATACTGGATCTGGTGGCTACGGTGACCTCGGAATAAGAGAGAAACAGACTAATATTAGCGTAGATGCCATTCTTCTAATGATGTAGCAAGTACATCGGGTGTTATGGGAAGTGTTCCCAGTTCCAGTTTTCCTAATTAATGCAGCCTAAAAATCCTTTAATGGATTAGAATATTAGAAACGTGTTAGTGTGTTATGTGAAAGCCAGGTTGGTCTTTAATCTAGATTTAAACTAACAGAGTGTGTCTGCCTTCTGAACAATGTTAGGTAGGTTATTCCAGAGTTTGGGAGCTAAGTAGGAAAAGGATCTGCCACCTGAAGTTGATTTTGATATTCGAGGAATTATCAAATTGCTAGAGTTTTGAGAATGCAGCGGACGTAGAGGACTATAATGTAACAAGAGCTCGTTCATATATTGAGGTGCTAAACCATTCAGCTCTTTAAAAGTAATAAGCAAGATTTTAAAATCTATGCAATGTTTAATAGGGAGCCAGTGCAATGTTGACAGAACCGGGCTAATATGGTCATACTTCCTGGTTCTAGTAAGAACTCTAGCTGCTGCATTTTGGACTAACTGGAGTTTGTTTATTAAGCGTGCAGAACAACCACCCAATAAAGCATTACAATAATCTAACCTTCATTTCAATAAAACATAAAAAAAAATTTTTGCATTTGACATTGAGAGCATAGGCCGTAATTTAGATATATTTCTGAGATTGAAAAATGCAGTTTTTGGCTTTCAAAGGAAAGATTGCTATCAAATAGCACACCTAGGTTCCTAACTGATGACGTAGAATTGACAGAGCAGCCATCAAGTCTTAGACAGCGTTCTAGGTTATTACATGCAGAGTTTTTAGGTCCTATGATTAACACATTTCAGAATTTAGCAGTAAGAAATTACTCGTCATCCAGTTTTTTTTATGTTGACTATGCATTCCGTTTTTCAGATTGGTATGTTTCTCCAGGCCTTGAAGAAATATAGAGCTGAGTATCATCAGCATAACAGTGAATGCTAACACCATGCTTCCTGATGATATCTCCCAAGGATAACATGTAAAGTGTGAAAAGTAACGGCCCTAGTACTGAGCCCTGAGGTACTTTATACTGCACTTGTGATCGATATGATACCTCTTCATTCACTGCAACGAACTGATGGCGGTCAGATAAGTACGATTTTGAACCATGCTAATGCATTTCCAGTAATGCCAGCAAAGTTTTCTAGTCTATACAAGAGAATGTTGTCGTCCATAGTGTCAAACGCAGCACTAAGATCCAATAGCACTAATAGAGAGATACAACCACGATCAGATGATAAGAGCAGGTTATTTGTAACTCCAAGGAGAGCAGTCTCAGTACTATGATATGGTCTAAATCCCGATTGGAAATCGTCACAGATACCATTTTTCTCTAAGAAGGAATATAATTGTGAGAATACTACCTTTTCTAGTATCTTGGACAGAAAAGGGAGATTCGAGATTGGTCTGTAATTAACTAGTTGTTTGGGGTCAAGTTGTGGTTTTTTGATGAGAGGCTTAATAACAGCCAGTTTGAAGGTTTTGGGGACATATCCTAATGACACTGAGGAATTAATAATAGTCAGAAGAGGATCTATGACTTCTGGAAGAACCTCTTTTAGGAGCTTAGATGGAATAGGGTCTAACATACATGTTGTTGGCTTAGATGATTTAACAAGTTTATACAATTCTTCCTCTCCTATAGTAGACAATGAGTGTAACTGTTCTTCAGGGGATCTATAGTGCACTGTCTGATGCGATACTGTAGCTGACGGCTGCATGGTTATACAATTTTATCTTTTAATAGTATCGATCTTGGAACTAAAGTAGTTCATAAAGTCATTACTGCTGTGATGTTGGGAAATGTCAACACCTGTTTATTTTTCATTAATTACACTATTTGTATTGAATAAATACCTGGGGTTATGTTTGTTTTCTTCTAATAGAGACAGAAAATAATCAGATCTAGCAGTTTTTAATGCTTTTCTGTAGGATAGTGTACTTTCCAGCCAAGCAAAACGAAATATCACTAGTTTTGTTTTCCTCCAGCTGCGCTCCATTTTCCGGCCTGCTCTCTTTAGGGTGCGAGTGTGCTCATTACACCACGGTGTCAGACTGTTTTCCTTAATCTTCCTTAAGTGTAAAGGAGCAACCAAGTTTTTGGATGTGCTAAAGAATTGAGATAAATCAAGAAGATTAGTTACAATGCAGTGTTTTGTGGTAGAAGTGATGGTTCTACCATACTCGTAACAAGTAGAATTTACAGTTTTAGCTATATGAAGTTTGCACGAGACTAGATAATGATCTGTGATATCATCGCTTGGCTGCATAATTTCAACACCATCAACATCAATTCCATGTGACAGTATTAAATCTAGAGTATGATTTCCAAAATCACTATTACCATACACCAATTGTCTAAGCCCAATAGAGTTTAAAATGTCTTTGGATGCTGATCCCAATGCATCTTTTTCATTATCAACATGTATATTAAAATCACCAACAATTAAATTTTATCTGCAGCCAGCACTAACTCGGATATAAAATCAGCAAATTCTTTAATAAAGTCTGTATGGTGCCCTGGTGTCCTGTATACAGTAGCCAGTACAAACATCACCAAGGATTTATCATTAACACTTGTTTCTCTGGATAATGTTGAATATGAAGCACCATTACTTCATACAAGTTATACCTGAAGCCCACCCTCTGAGAAATACTTAAAATATTTTTATAAATTGTAGCAACACCTCCCCCTTTACCTTTTGGACTCATGTTTATAAAACTAATCTTGGGGGGAGGGGGGGTAGACTCATTTAAAATAATGTAATTATCAGGTTTTAGCCAGGTTTCTGTCAAACAGAGCACATCTAGATTATGATCAGTGATCATATTATTTCCGAAAAAAAATTATAGGGTGAAAATAGGGTGAAATAGGGTGAAAATCTTACCTACTTATTTGTATTTTTTGTATTTTTTATTCTTTTATTGTGTTTTTTGTTCTGTCGCTGTCATTCTGTTGCACTGCGGAGCTTCTGTCACGAAAACAAATTCCTCGTATGTGTAAACATACCTGGCAATAAAGCTCATTCTGATTCTGATTCTGATAGGGTGACAGAAATAGGTTGACAGCATCTCCCTCTGTTGATCCAGATGAGTTGATTACAACCTTTAATTCTGTCTCTATGAACATCATGGACTCCATTGCTCCATATAAAATGAAGGAAAGAAAAGCCAACCTTGGCTAAATGAACAGACTTGTGCACTTGTGTTAATGATCTTCTCTTGATTACGGATGCAGGTAATCATGCAGCATTAATTTTATTAGATTTGTCAGCAGCTTTTGACACCATTGATCACCAGATCCTTTTGACTTGTTTAACACAATTTGTTGGGATCCAGTTAATGGTCTTAAAAAGGTTTGCCTCTTATTTGGAAACTAGATCTTTTTCAGTGAAGATCGGTAACTACAGGGTTTCCGCGGGTTCTTAAAAAGTCTTAAATTTAGTTGTATAAAATTTAAGGCCTTAAAGTCTTAAATTGTGCAAGAAAGTTTTAATTATGATTTCAAGAGGTCTTAAATTTGGGGACGAAAAGACCAGAATTGCGATATGGCTGAATGTGATGATTAAACTTCAAAAGGCTAACATTATGATTTCATTGAATAAACATGAGCACTGCACATTCAATCTCCAGTGCTGCTGCTTTGTGTTCTGCTGTTATAAGGGAAACCGTTAAATTTCTACCAAACGCTCCACCTGCTGGCACAGAATGAATGAGCATTTTCAATACAACTGTTGTTTTGTTCAGAGTTCAGAACAATGTGAAAATCGACCCATGTTTTTACCCTGCAAACACGCAGATCTTTAAATGTGAACTGGTGGATCGATAAGAAGACAATGCATTATAAAAAATCTAAACATGGGGTGTGCGATATGTACGGTCTGCGATAATATAGTAATTGTAGTTTTAGTGATGTGCGGTTTGCTATTATGAATTTATCGCAAAAAGCAAACGCAAAACACACCTACAGATTGCACACATACATCAGTTGATGAAGTCTAGTAGGTTAGACTAGTGCGCGTTCCCGCATTTAGAGTGTGTTCTTTCACTGCATGCATTAATCAGTCTATTAAAATGCATTTAGAATTATCATATAATTTAAGATGGGGGCAGAAAATTTATATATATGTAATTTCATAAAGTTAATATCACATGAAGAGTGCCGTTTTTTTTCTCCAAAAGCAAGCATGATTACAAATGTGATATTGATTTACACAACAATTAAATAAACTAGTAGTTAATATTAAGATATTACATTTTAGACACCATATTTCCAGTTTTTGCTCTATTTCTCCAACAAAAAGAATTTCAAACAAAGCCACAGTGCTGTTTTGCGTCTCTGAACACCAGTATGCTGTTTTGTTCCTGAATGAATCAACCGTTTAAACACTTATTAACAGTGACTTACTGCCGCCTACTGGTGGTTTTAATTTTACATTTAAGGTATCTTTTCATTTTTTAAATAATTTCAAACATCAGTTTTCAATATTTTATGTTTAAAATATCAAAACATTATTCATGCATTTGTAACTGCAGGTTAAGGTATTCCATGTCCCTCTGAGCTGCATTAAACAGTGTGTAAATGACACTTCTAATGCAGCTTCTGTGTTTCCTCTGCATTGCAAAGATACATTCTGTTGATGCTGATTTAATTTGCTTGGTAAAAACCCAAATGCAAGAATCTGACTTAAAAGATGGTGCACACTTTTAGAAAAAAAAAGACTTAAATGACTTAGGGTTAGGTTAGGTTAACTGACGACACAGAATATGAATAGCTGTCCACGGTAGTCCTTAAGATATCAGCACAATAACACACTCAGCAAAATATCATCTAATTATTGTTATCAAAAAAGGCCCAGAATATTTTGGACATATCTTTTTTTTTATTTTTTTTTAATCAATATCGCACACCCCTACTTTATGTTATTTAATTGATATACAGTAATGATTTATGGATAATCATTTTTTTAATGAATATATTAATTTAAACTTTTGACTTTAAAGGCTGAAATGTAAATTTTATCATTTTATAAAACTTTGTTTTTGTGGAAACTGAACTGTATCTGAACTGTAAATTATGCTTTTTACAGTAATTTTATGGTACTTTATATGGTATTATAGACATTGCCCTACCCTGCTCATATGGTATTCATTTTATATGTTCAGGTCTTAAAAAAGGTCTGAAAAAGTGTTAAATTTGAGCTTAAAAATCCTGCAGAAACCCTGAACTATTTTTCTGCCTCTGCACCTATTACCTGTGGGCTCCCGCAAGGGTCTATTTTGGGTCCAGTCCTGTTTTCACTCTGCATGCTCCATTTGGGAATGATCTTTAAGAAGTATGATATTTCTTACCATCTGTATGCTGATGACACTCAAGTCTACTTGCTGTTGAGACCCAGTAGTAAGCCTTCTGATGCCCCGTTCCTTAAGTGTCTGGAGGATGTGAAGTTGTGGATGGCTGTAAATCTCATTCAATTGAATGAAAATAAAACAGAAGTTAATATTTTTGGTCACTCAGCTGGTAGCCAGATGCTAAACGATAACTTGGGTCCATGAAAGGTGTACCTGCAGGATCAAGTAAAGAACTTTGGAGTATCTTTATTTGATCGTCAAATAAAGATGGTGGTTTGTAATTGCTTCTTCTATCTAAGGGCAATAGCCAAACTGAAACGTATTCTTCCAGCCAGGGACCACTACTGTAGTGCTCTTTATGTTGGGACTTGTCATAAACATGTTGTTCACTTGCAGTTAATACAAAATGCTGCTGCAAGGTTGTTAATTAATGCTAGGACATCAGATCATGTTACTCTCTTATTGTCTTTTTTTAGGATGGTTACCAGTACAATTTAGGATACAATATAAGATTTTGATACATGTTTTTAAAGCTCTTCACGGAATGGCGCCAGAATACCTAGCTTAGCTTATTAAGCCCCACAGTCCAAGCGTAATAATAAGATCAGCAAATAAGATTCTCCTAGCTCTCCCTCGTGCACATCTCAAATTGAAGGGTGATCGTGCTTTCTCCGTCGCTGGCCCAAGGCCGTAGAATAATCTGCCACTGGATTTTAGATTTTCCTTATCTTTAAATGTTTTTAAGGATTGTTTGAGATCATATTTGTACACCCTGGCATTTTAGTATATGGATGTTTTTATGCTTGTCTTGTTGTTGTTGTTGTTGTTTTTTTTCTGCTTTCCATTGTGATAAATTGTATAAATAAATGAACAAACAAACAAATATGCATCACATACACCCTACAAACAAAGTAATGTGAACCTGGCATTATGTGTGTGCTGCAAGTGTGCATGAGTGCATGGTCTCCAGGAAAGTGTGCAAGCGTTGAATGGTTTAAACACTGGCAAGAATTAAAAAGAAAAAATGCAGTTTATAAACTTCAGTGACGATGCGACACTGCCTTGATAGTGCAAGTGATAATTCCTGTGTCGACTGTGCAGCATGCAGCTCGCTTATAGTGCAGACGCGATGTGACTTGAAGCCATTTGCTTTTTGAGAGAGAAAGAGAGTGTGCACTGTGATTCACTCAAGCTGTTTGTGAAATTATGTATCATAGAAACTTGTTGAAATTACTTTACCAGTTATTTAATGAAGAAATATCAATTGTACCTCATCTTCAGCATTATAATTATTTCACCCACGCCAGACAGAGACTGAGACGGTGCAGCTGCATGTCATGCCAAACCTCTCACGACAGGCGCGTCATCAGCTTGAGATTGATTTTATGAGATCTGCCTTTTTGGAGATCGCCAATCAATCATCCCAAAGCGATTGTCTGCCGATTGTGATTGGTAGCCAATCAGTCGGAGCACCCCTAATTTTAACTTCACAATATTACTGTTTTTGCTGTATTTTGGATCAAATAAATGTAGGCTTTGTGAGCAGAAGAGAATACTTAAAAAAAAAAAAAAAAAAAAAAATCTTACTGTTAAAAAACTTTTAATGTTTTGTTATTGCTCCTTCAATAGGTCTGCTTTCACATCTCATTTCAAAGTATTAGGTTCAACTGGTCTGTCTAGTAAAGTCACCTTTATTTATATAGTGTTTTAAACATAACAAATCATTGCAAAGCAGCTTTACAGAAAATATTAAAGGAAAACGCCCCCATTTTTCCATATTCCACTATGTTCTTCCCTCAACTTAGACGAGTTGATACGTACCTCTCCCGTCTCAGTGCATGCACTCAATCGCTGTAGAGTGCGGCGCCACCTAGCATTTAGCTTAGCACCACACATTCCTTAGGATCCAAACAGGGATGAATTTAGAAGCTACCAAACACTTCCATGTTTTCCCTATTTAAAGACGATTACATAAGTAGTTACACGAATAAATATGGTGACACAAAATAAAACGTGGCAATTTTCTAAGCAAATAAAAAATGATAACTATAATGTATGGCGGAAGAGCACATTGCAGCACTTTGACCTCGGCACAGTTCCCACTAAACATTGGATGTCGGATAGACGTGCAGATCATGTCTATATTAGGTCCGTTGGTCCATGACCATTTCTGAACATCTATTTGACGTCCAAACTAGGTCCACTATTTGGACGTCCAATCATGACCCAACTTGGACGTCATCTTGACGTTCAACATTTGACCTTTGAACTGGGTAATTTTTTTGGACTTCATTTGGACGTCTATAACAGGTGCAGGAAATTTACATGATTAATATGTAATATTTGTTTATAGGGCCTATCAACATGATTAATACATGAAGAGTTCAGATGCAAAAGCCTCTAAGTGCCAACTGAAATTTTCTTCTAGAATGATCATTTTTATCAAGCTTGTATATTTAAGTTCAATAATTTCACTTAAATGGCAATGCGAATTACCTATTAATTGTCATTAAAGTGAAAGTACCTAACTATACAGTCTTTATAGAAATGATCATTCTAGAAGAATTTCAGATGGCACTTCAGATGGCTTTTGCATCTGAACTCTTCACATACAGATTATTTATAAACAAACACAATTTATTATGTGAATACCTGTTTATTCAGGCCATTTTTTTTTTTTTTTTTTTTTTTTTTACATTTTCCTATTTTTCTTTAACTGGTTTATTTAAAGTAGCCTAATCAAGTTATTTCTTTATGCATACATGTATTTTTGCATGTATCTGTTTATTTATTTGGAAATGCAACTTGTGGGAAATTATAGTTCAGAAAAAAATTTCATGGTAGCATATATTAGGCCTATCCTCCTTATTTTTAATTTAAAAAGAACCAACAGCAGCTAAAGAACAGGCGAGAACAACTCTCTATCAAGGGCTTTGGATTTCAACCAAAGAGACAAAAAAACAGTCAACATCACTCGGATTGGTCGAGGCAGCACATCATCATAACCCAACCAGTAAACGCCACTCTGATTGGCCTAGGTAACACGACAGGCATTTCGCGCGAGTGTTCAACCATTGCAAAATGACGGCACAGCTTTTCAGCCTGCATCGCTGGTGAACGTTTCCTCTCGGTCAGCCTAGGGAATTCTGTATCCATGTGTACGTATAGTGTTAAGTATTTTAGTGTTATTTTCTTAAACTTCACAGACCTGCTGTGGTTAACGTTGCAGCTGCGAATGGTTAATTATTTTTGAATAAAGATAAAAATGGTGACATTGAATTGTGATTTATTTGTATAACTGTAGTGTTGTATGTAGTCCCATGTTTCCAGAGGGTGGAGGACATGTTTTCTGTGCCAGTTAATTTTCCTGTAGCTTTGTTTGGCTCAACAGCTAGTTTCAACAGGAAATGCATTACACCTTGGTATGCATCTCCAGTTATCACCTGCTGCTGAGACAATCAAATTGAGTCCTCCACCCTCTGGAAACATGGAACCACAGTTATAGAAGTTATAAAAACGACGTCCAAAATAAGTCTAAATTTGATGTTGAAAAGACGTCCACAAACGACCACATTTGGACTATAAATAGCCCTTACAAGGAGGTCCCACGGACGTCAACATTAGACGTGCGGAAGACGTCAAAAAAGATGTCGCCTGGCGTTACAAAACAACCCCTTCAATGGACCGAATTCGGACGTCCAAAAATTACATGAAAAAGACGTCATTCCGACGTCACATTGCGCAGTGGGTTATATCATCACTCCTGAAAACTCCTCACGTTGGTTGTATTGACGGAAGTTAGAGGGAGAGGGTTCCATTTAGGAGTAGGTTATTAGTGACACAAGTTGATGTCCATGTGGCAGAAATGTACAGTAAGAATCATGCAGTTAGTTACAAATGACACAGTGAACACTATTAACTGCAATGATTATATGTTGTGATTAAACTTTGAGATTGCGATAAAACATTGCGATTAAGCAATACTTTGGTAGTTTTATATGCTGTTCCAGGGTTAACATCATCTCAGGTCCTCTGGGGGGTTGGCACCATCTCTTCTCAGGTGTTCGGTCATCTCAGATCTTTGTAAGGGTTGGATCCAGACTGAAGCTTGTGTAATTCCTAGTTGCCATGGCAGAAACAGAGAAGCAAATAGAGACAAAATTAGCATAGCTGCTGTTCCAACCAAGTAAAAATTATGTGTTCAATCTAGACAAAAGAATGTTAATTTGCATTTGATCAGATATAACTGAAGTACAAAGTTACAAGATACATTATGGCTAAAAAGAAGTGTCTTTGTTTATTTGTTTGTTTTATTTATTTAATGAGCACCATTAATACAACACTGGGTTGACCAACGTGCTGTACAATAGCAAAAAAAAAAACAAAAAAAAAACATCACAGGAAGAAACCAACATCATCACCAACATCACAGGAAGAAAAGAGTATTATAAAGCAAGTAAAACAAACATCATAGAAAAGGAGGAGAGCCACTTTAAGTCAATGTGTTGAGCCAAAGGCTAACTCTAATAAATACAATTTAAATTTTTTTTTAAAACAACATGTTCGAGATTGCACTTGCCATCGGAGGCATAATAAGACCACGGCAACAGGAAATTCCAGTGGAGGTGAATTTATTGTGCAGATAGCGTAGATCCCACATCGAACCCTCACATATCTTAAACACATAATACACAATACATTCGAACACTTACAGGCATTATACAGGTCTGTGTATACATGATGTCAGTGCCGGTAAACAGAACATGTTAATGCTGCGTGCAGTGTATGTGTGTGTGCTAAATATGGTGTACATGCATACAGTCCGTTAATGATCACGGGGTTGCTCCATGACAGAACCCAGTGTAGGTAATATTCTAGGTCTAAAGCCAAGCTATTCCAACGCTTAGGGGCCACCACTGAAAATAACTGACAATAAATTAAAACTCATTTATTTAACATAACCTAAACCCACTGTGATTTTAATTGCTCTTGTTATGTAAAATTATATAAAGCTGAGGCAGAACTGCCCTGGGCTTTCCTCAGCTTGAATGTCAACATCTATTTTTATAAATCCTGCTCTAAATATGGATTTGCGTACATCAAATATTTAATCTAGATTTTAAACAGAGAGAGTGTGTCTGAACCCTGAACATTATCAGGAAGGCTATTCCAGAGTTTGGGATCCAAATGCGAGACAGCTCTCTCCTTTATAGAAGACTAGTTAGGTACGCAGACGCTAAACCATTAAGGGCCTTATAGATGAGTAATAATATTTTGTAACTGATACGGAACTTAATAGGTAGCCAGTGCAGAGACTGTAGTTTTGGGGTAATATGATCATATTTTCTTGACCTGGTAAGGACTCTAGCCGCTGCATTTTGGACTACCTGTAGCTTGTCTATTGAGGATGCAGGACAAGCACCTAGCAGTGCATTACAATAGTCCAGTCTAGAGGTCATGAATGCATGAACTAGCTTTTCTGCATCAGGAACAGGTAACATGTTTCGTAGCTTGGCAATGTTTCTAAGATGGAAGAATGCTGTTTTTGTAACATGGGAAATATGATTTTCAAAAGACAAGTTGCTGTCTAATATAACACCCAGATTTTTGACTGTAGAGGAAGTAACAGTACATCCATCTTGTTGCAAATTGTAATCCAAGAGATTCTGTGTGCTGTTTTTTGGTCCAATAAGTAAAATCTATGTCTTATCTGAATTTAATAGGAGAAAATTATTTTTCATTCAGTATTAACATTTTTGACACACTCTGTTAGCTTAGATCATTTAGAAGTTTCATCTGTTCTTGTTGAGATATATAGTTGAGTATCATCAGGATAACAATGCAAACTAATCCTGTATTTTCTAATAATATTACAAAGGGTCAACATGTATATTGAAAAGAGCAGAATAAATGCACCATGACATGCTTTTCATATAAATATTTTGTAATGCTGCTCATCACATTGTTTCAAAAAATTAAAAGGTAAATTCATGGCAGAATCAAAAACATTCATGCATTGGAATGCGGTCCACTCTGTTGTGTTGAATTTCATTATAGGACATTTATACTTGGCAAGTGTTAAACATGCCAATGAAATACAATGCACAAGACAGTCTCTAAACATGCAAAAATCATGCCACAGTGAGGATGTAATCACTATTCAGACCTGGAGAGAAATTGCTGGTGTGATGGGGAAACTATTTGTAGGTAGTTGGCTCATTTTTTTAACATAATCTAAACCTACTGTGATTTTAATTGCCCTTGTTAGGTAAAATTATATAAACCTGAGGCAGAACTTCCCTGGGCTTTCCTCAGCTTGAATGTCAGCATCTATTTTTACAAATCCTGCTCTAAATATGGATCTGCGTACATCACAGATGTACCAGCAAAGTACATCAGTGAATCTGAGAGATAATTCAGCATTGATTAGAAATCAGGTTCTTCTCTTTGCCTGAGCCATGCCTGATGGGCTTGATAGACTGCTAGCATAGTCTTAGACATACAGCCGTCTGATGCTCAGCATTAACCTAAAGTCATAAGTGAAGTGAATTTAATAGATCTATTTGATCTTCTCCTTAGGCTACCTTACGCCAGTACTGCATGGACAGGTAAGCAGAGCAAATGCATACAAGAGAGTCTAAATCAGGGCTGTCCAATCCTGTTCCTAGAGATCTGCCTTCCTGCAAAGTTCAGCTCCAACCCTCTTCAAACACATCTGAAGCAGCTCATTAAGATCTTAAGGAGCACTTGATACTTATAGACAGTTGTGTTGGGTCAGGGTTAGATCTCCACAAACAGGACTGGGAACCCCAGGTCTAAATCATGAAACACTTTTTTTTAAATAATGCATTTTTTTTTAATGCTATTTAACTAATATTAACTAAGTCACCATTTAGTGTGACCACTCTTTTTCCTTGGTACACTTGCCCACAGTTTTTAAGATAGTTACTAGATTGATCATTCATGCATCTTATAGAATCACCACAGTTCTTCTATGGATCTTTTGGCTTTTGTCTCAGTTGCTTCTGTCTAATTTTACACAATATAATTAAAAAAAAAAAAAAAAACATTTTAAAACATATTTTTTATTTCATTATTAATACATACATGCATATACAATTATTGATCTTATGTTTGTGTACAACACCTTTTCAGAAAAAGAAAGATATCACTTTTTTTTCTTTTCTTATTTCTGCAAAAATCAGATGACACTTGGTGTAGGTCTACCGGTGTTGGGGCTTTTTTATTTTACATTTTTTATTTCTAATTCTGTACAGTATCATTTCAATTAGAAAGTGTTTACAACTACTTCACTTATTTCTCCTTATAATATTTTGGATGCTGCACCATTGTGCTGAACATGCTGGACTCACCTCTGAATAATTGTTGTTTTTTGTTTTTTCATTAGTATGTCACAAATCATTTTAATGGTAAGTTCAAGCACATTAATATGATCCTATTAATAAATGTATATTTAATATTGATGCGTCAAAATAATTCTAGTTTGATTAAAAAGAGTACCGTAGCTGTTGAAGCTGAGCTGTCTGCTACTGTTCATTCTCTTTTCCAGCAGAGATTCAGCAGGATGAGTCAGAGAACAGGTCAGAATAGTTCATCTGTCCGGACAGCTTTATGATGATACGCACTAAGATCACTGCATTTCAAAAAGTGATTTCTCTTGCTTCCATACAGGACTCTCAATGTGTCGATGCAAACATACTACTCGGTGGAGGTGAACCACACAACCTCAGTGGTAAGGCCATTAGCTCATAAAAGGCCTGAGCCTAAAATACCACCCCAAGCAGCTGTTAATATCCATCAATATCGTCGACTTGATTGCACAGATACTATTTAAACTGAACTGAGCTGGATAATGACATCACTGAATTCAATGATGAACTCCCTTTAACTGAAAATTGAGTGTTTACTATTGTCATTTTGCATTATTGACTATTTTGCTATAGTGTGCTTTGACACAATCTGTACTGTTAAAAGCACTATATAAATAAAAGGTGACCTGACTTGAATTAACAGTAATATATACAAAGACTTGTTCATGTTGATGAAACAAATCAGCAGCACATTTGACCTTTAAATCAGTAATAAGATAAATCAATGAAGGGAAATTAGACTTGACTCCGATGAGTGACAGAAACATCTCTGGTGATGATAAATTCAGCTCAGACGTATAAGCGAATCAGAGCTGGATTTCTCTGTGGAGCTGGACCATAACTCACACATCACACAAGTTCATCTCCTTCTCTTATCCAGCTGTCTCTGTTCGATAAGTTACAGTTTTCTGTCTTTTACAGGACTTACAGACAAATGACAGTGTGGCTGATCTCTTCACTTCTTTGGATGATCTCACTGAAACAACCATTCATGATCAAGCGTTTGTTGAGAACTGGCTGTATTTGAAGCTTCTGCCTCTTTTGTCTTATATAAATGAGGAGTTTGTGACACAACTGAGCTGGATGAACATCACCTGTGGGGCTTTCCAAGTCATGTACATGAAATTACATGAAACAACACAAAAATACACACATTCACATTAAATTTTTTTACTTTAATACCATGAGTGCTAGTACAACAATGTTCTTTTCTGAATGGACAGTGTGGAAGTTCTCAGCAGCGAGGAATCGCTTATCACAGACAGGCAGCAGAAGCTGATCTACATGCATCTCATTTACTCTTACCTGTCCAGAACAGATACAGCAGGTACTCAGACATTAACTGAGAAATGTATTGAAAGGAATTTTATGGAGGATTGGAAGTCACGGGCGACAAATGTTCAATTTCAGATCCAGGTTGCCATACAAACATCACTAATCACCATGAATGGATGCAGAGGAATTTTGGGATCTTCTCTAAATATGCATCTCTCAGTCAACTGCAAACACTCAACAGCCATTTCACTGAGGTGAGTTGAGTTCTGAAAGTAATGATCTAACAACTGTTATGATACAAATAAATTCCAGCTAACGACTTGTGTATTTTGTAGTTTGATTTGTTAGGGTTATTGAGTCCATCTCAACTAGCAGAGTTGACTGTGACCTCTGGAGCACTGAACAGTGTGAATATGATCAACATCATTTTTGACCGTCTAGAAAGTGATGCTTTCCAGAGCACTGATGAGTTTTTCTTGACACTAATTCAATATGAGGTAAAAAAAAAAAAATCTTTGGCTTCTTTCATATTGTCCTTTCATTAACACTATTCTTGTTCAGTGTTTTCTTTCAGGGTTGCCCATAATGATGATGATCTTAAAGAGAGTAGCAACAATTCAGATTTTTCTACATTCATAGACAGGGTCTCATATTGTGGGTTCATGAACAGCCAGGGTCACACCAGTCCATCTTTTGTCAGTCCATCTTGTGAGTTAGTGTTTGGTCAGTTTATGTTTGTATATAATTGTGACTTACATAAGGTTGAGACAACATTTTTAAAAAACTGTGTAAATGTTCTCTCGAATTTTTTTTCTTGCTGAGCAAAACTTTTCTCTATTGGGCGGACATTTCGGCCACCTGTGCAAAAACATTCTTTATACGAGACATGTACAGCGCGCACAAAAAAAAGTGTGTAACTTTTAACTTTAATGTGCTATTTGTATTTAATTTTGACCCGTGACTAAATGATGTCCATTTTAGATTACCTGAGAAAACTTTATATTATATATATATATAAAAGTTTGGGATCAATAATATATATATATATATATACAGTATAATACACTGCCATTCAAAAGTTTGGGATCAATAATGTTTATTAAATAAGTTTCTTATGCTCATCAAGGCTGTATCTATTTGACAAAAATATTGAATATTATTTCACAAAAATAATATTGTGAAATATTATTGCAATTTAAAATAAACATTTTCTATTTTAATTTACTTTAAAATATAATTAATTCATATGATGCAAAGCTGAATTTTCAGCAGCATTACTGCAGTCTTCAGTGTCACATGATCCTTCAGTAATCATTCTAATATGCTGATTTATAATCAATGTTAGAAACAGTTGTGCTGCATAATATTTTTTTGGGACTTGTGATATTTTTTCGGGATTCTTTGATAAATAAAAAGGTTAAAAAGGACAGTGTTTATTCAAAATAGAAATTTTGTGTTACAATATACACTACTAAAAGGTTTGTGGTCAATATTTTTTCTTCTTTTTTTAAAGAAATTAATACTTTTATTCAGCAAGAATGTGTTAAATGGATAAAAAGTGATAATAAAGACATATTTTTAGAAAAGATTTCTATTTTGAATAAATGCTGTTCTTTTTAACTTTTTTTTTTCACATTGTTTTTTTATTAATCTAAGAATCATAGAAAAAAGTAAAACGTTCCAAAAAAATAAAAATAAAAAAAGTAAAAATATTAAGCAGCACAACAGATTCATCACTGATAATAAATTAGCATATTAGAATGATTTCTGAAGGATAATATGACACTGAAGGCTGGAGTAATGATGCTGAAAATTCAGCTTTGCTCCACGGGAATAAATTATATTTTAAAGTATATTAAAACAGGAAACCAATATTTAGAAATTGCAATAATGTTTCACAATATTACTGTTTTTTCTCTTCTGTATTTTCGATAAAATAAATACATCCTTGATGAGCAGAGACTTCATTAAAAAAACAAGGTCAGTTATTTATTAGGTTAATAATATAGGCCTAACATAATATAATATCAAAACAAAACTGAAGCATTTAAACTGATAGAATAGAATAGAATAGAATAGAAACTGAAGCATTTAAAACTGAGATCTGTAAGTTAAATATAAAAAAAAAAAACCTTGCTGTTAAAACGTGAACGTCAATTCTTCTATAGCTATCTAAACATCCCTATGATGTACAGTTTGCACACTAACACCTGTGTGACTGTAAATGTCTCTGAGTTTTTGTTAACCGTTCTGTGCCCATCATCCGCTGTTTCCAGCACTTAATCAAGCCACTCTTCTTTAATACATGATGACGTTTTATTTCACATGTCATTGCGTTTGCGTCGGCTCTCGAGTTGAGCTATTTCGTAGGCTACGCAACCATTAAAATATTCGGTTTCAACAGCGACTCATTTGGCGCACATCATTCCCTTTCTATGAAACTGTAAACCGCATTCACCGGTTCTAACTCTATCGTGATATCAACTCTATAGCGGTTTACCCGAGCATTGCAATTCATTCGCTTTTGCAAATAGCTTTCCCAACTCATTTATGCGTGTGCGCGGCACATTATTTCTTCTGCGCGGCAGCGGTGGAAGAAGTGCGCGGCTGCGCGCGCGAGCGCGCCGCTATAGGTTTTCTGATAAAGTCATCAATGCTGAAACTAGTGTTGTTAAAAATATAGGTTTTCTGATACTAATTGATACTGAAATATCTAAAACAGTTTCAATACTCTTCTTTTCACAGTCTTGATAAACTGATACCAGCTGATATCAGTTCAAGCATTTCTATCTTATTTTTACTCAGTCACAGTTAGGATTGGGTATCGATTGGGTTTTTTATGATACCGGTCCCATATCGATACTGTTAAAGTGGTACCGGTGCCTGAACTGATACTTCAAAAAAAAAAAAAAACCTATGGATAACATTAAAGACCATTAAAAATATTTACTATAAATCCATAGCATTCACACGCTCCTTGGATCCTCTCATTTCCCAAATTTTGCTTCCCTTACTCTAAGGCTAATAAATGTATTTCATGATCTGGGTTAGGGCTGGGCGATATATCTAACGATATAATCATGCGCATCTAGTCAGCAAATCTGGTTCCCCGATTACCGCTAAATCGCCATCACCTGCTTTCAAATGGACCGCATTTAATACACACAACCTTAAATCACTGACAAGCTACACAATATCGCGTTCATTATCGAAGGCGATACATCTTTGATAATGAACGCGATATTGCGTAGCTTGTCAGTGATCTACGACTCTGTCTATTAAATGCCGCTCCATTTGAAAGCAGGTGATGGCGATTTAGCGGTAATCAGGGAACCAGATTTACTGACTAGATGCGCATGATCATATCGTTAGATATATCGCCCAGCCCTAATCTGGGTCATTATTTAATACAAAACCACACATAATGTTTCTACTGTATCTCTTTCAATCACTCTGATATTTAGTTAAAATGAGTGCTGTTTGTAACTGTCTTTAAACCGTTCTGTGAATGACTGTATGGTCATTCTTTATAAAGTAGCAACAATGTTGTTTGTAAAATACAGTACTGTGCAAAAGTCTTAGGCACATTAGTATTTTCACCCCAAAGAAAGGTGTTCTGCCAGTTATTTATATCTTTTGCTGTAGTGTCTTAGTAGGAAATATCAGTTTACATTTCCAAACATTAATTTTGCCATTAACTTTAACTATAATCTAGATTTTTGAATGCACAAGCAGTCTGACAACAGCCGGTGCTCCACATGGAGATCTGATCTCACCATCATTTAATCTGTCTGTGATAACATGAAGAAACAGATGAAACTGAGACAAACTAAATCCAGAAGAACTGTAGCTACATCTTTAAGACATTTTAAGAAACCTTCCTGCAAAGCTACAGTACTGTGAGAAGTTTTAGGCACTTGTCAAATCGAAGTGGTGCAGAGCAAACCGTACTGCTAGCAACTCGAGACAATTGACGTGCCACTGAAGTCGGGGTCCTGACCAGGAGCCTGACGCAGCATGCCCATTGCACATGGCACCCCAGCCCGTGGCAGAGGCATCTGTTGACACAACAGCATGTCTGGACACTGGTTCTAGGGGGAACGCCAGCCCGTAGAAACGAGAGGTCATACCAAGGGGTGAAGGTTCGGAGGCAGGCTGGAGTGACGGTCACTCGGAGCGTCCCCTGTTGCCATGCCCATCTTGGGACTCGGTCGTGAAGCCAGTGCTGAAGCGGTCTCATATGAAGCAAGCCGAGCAGCAATTCACTCTGGCAATTCAGCAGTGACTGCACACGCTCATTCGTAAGCTGCGCGAACATGGCGACTGAGTCTATTTCCATACCAAGAAAAGAGATCCTCTGCACAGGGGAGGGTTTGCTCTTTTCCCAGTTGACCCGGAGACCCAGACGGGCAAAATGTCTGAGCACCAGATCCCTGTGCTTGCACAACCGTGCTCGAGAGTGAGCTAAAATCAGTCAGTCATCGAGGTAGTTGAGGATACGGACACCTCGTTCCCTGAGAGAAGCCAGAAACGGTCTGTGTCGAGGAAGAATGGAGACATGAAAGTATGCATCCTTCAGGGTGATCACTGCAAATCAATCCAACGGACGAATGCATTCGAAAATTCGCTTAGGCATTAACATCTTGAACGGAAGTCTGTGAAGAGCTCGGTTCAAGGCATGCAAGTCCAGGATTGGCCGTAACCCACCTGTTTTCTTGGGTACTATGAAGTAGGGGGTGTAGAAGGCGGACTTCATGTCGGCTGGAGGGACCGGCTCTATTGCGCCCTTTGCCAGCAGGGTCGAGACCTCCACGCACATGACAGGAGCATCCTTGCCCACCATCGTAACATGGACACCCCGAAACCTGGGGGGACGCCAGGCGAACTCAATCACTTAGCCAAGACTGATCATTCAGATAAGCCAGCTCTAGCCAGGCTCCTAGAAACCAATCCAGCGGGGTCAAGGGAACTACAGGCATGCCCACAGTGGGGCAGCAAGTGCGAGATCTGGCAAAGAGGGCGTGAGAAGGTAATGCGTTCTCGAGCTGGCTCTGCGTGGAAACTGGCAAGCGAAGAGGGGAACGAGAGCGGCAAGGAAGCATGTCACCAACTGTCGTCTGTGGCCTCTTGGGACCCGGATGCAGAAGAAACAGTTAAAGGTATGGGTACTCAAACAAAAAGAAAACGAGAACAAAGGATTCTCCCCCGGCCCCCCTCCAGGAGAAGAAGTGGTCCTGCTACCATCTCCTGAAGAGTTGACATCCCCAACTCTGGGTCGCCCATCTCAGGAATGCCGCTTGGCCTGACGCTTGGCAGGTTAGGGGGCAGATACAGGCTGCACCGCCCTTCTGCAGCCATCTCCTCTCTGCGGCCGGGGTGGAGGCTGCTGTGGCCGAGTGGGAGTGGAGGAGACCACAGGGGAGCGTCCTCGGTGACGAGCAGGCTGAAGTGGCTGCGCCGGTGGCAGTGTGGAGGCAGCAGTGGGCCACCAGGGCAGGCTGCTTCTGGGCGGCAGAGAACTGCTGGGCAAAATTCTCCACCGCATCGCCGAAGAGGCCAGCCTGGGAGACCGGGGAGTTGAGGAGCTGAGTCCGAACAGACTCCCTCATGTCTGCCAGGTTCAGCCATAGGTGGCGCTCCTGAACCACCAAAGTGGACATCACCTGACCCAAGGAGCGCGCAGTGACCTTCGTCACCCAGAAAGCGAGGTTGGTAGTGTAGCAAATCGTTACTTTACGTTTACATTTTACATTTAATCATTTAGCAGACGCTTTTATCCAAAGCGACTTACAAATGAGAACAGTAGAAACAATCAGATCAACAAGAGAACAACAACGGTATTCAAGTGCTATGACAAGTCTCAGTTGGTCTAGTACAGAACACGTAGCCAGGGTTTTTTTTTTTTTTAATGAATATGATAGACAAGAAAAAGAAAAAGTAAGTACTAGTATTAGTTGGTTAAGTGCAGGCGAAAAGATGAGTCTTTAGATGTTTTTTGAAAATGAGTAAAGACTCTTCGAAAGGCTGTTCGAATTGAGATCAGGAGGTCATTCCACCAGCTGGGTGCAGTCCAGGAAAAAGTCCGTGAGAGTGATTTTGAAACTCTTTGGGATGGCACCACAAGGCGTCATTCACTTGCAGAGCGCAAACTTCTGGAGGGCGCATAAGATTGAACTAATGAGCTTAGGTATGTTGGCGCCATGCCAGTGGTCGTCTTGTAGGCAAGCATCAGTCCCTTGAATTTAATGCGAGCGGCTACTGGTAGCCAGTGTAACCTGATGAGGAGAGGAGTAACATGAGCTGTTTTTGGCTCATTGAAGACAACCCTCGCTGCTGCATTCTGGATCAGTTGTAAAGGCTTGATAGAACATGCAGGAAGGCCCGCCAGGAGAGCATTACAATAGTCCAGTCTGGAGAGAACAAGAGCTTGGACAAGAAGTTGGGTGGCTTGCTCTGACAGGAATGGTCTAATCTTCCTAATGTTGTATAAGGCAAATCTGCAGGACCAGGTCGTTGTAGCAATATGGTCGGTGAAGCTTAACTGATCACCCAATTGACCTGGGGGAAGATAAATGACCACAAAGTGGACTTTAACAGGGTGGGTTACAGTAACAGCATGTGATTCAAATGAACCGTTACCTGTAGGTGGTGGTTGAAGAGCAAATTTCCAATCTTTTGATATAAGGAGACCAGTACCTCCACCCCTCCCAGTCGTACGAGGGGTGTGGGAACAAGTGAAATGAGTGGAGAGGGCTGCCGGTAGTGGCAGTGTCTTCAGGTTTGATCCAAGTCTCAGTCAGTGCCATGAGGTTGAGACCGGAATGAGTAGCAATAGAAGAAATGAAGTCTGCTTTGTTAACAGCAGACTGGCAGTTCCAGAGACCAACTGGAATAGAGAGCGTAGTAGTAGAGGTCAGAGGGACAGGCCTTAGATGTGTCGGGCAGGCCTTACTTCGACGTACATAGCGTGCACTCCGAGTGTTCGTAGTAATAGTAGAGATCTGAAAGCACATAGTGACTACAAGTGACCAGAATAAGTATTGGAGGACAAGCTGTACAAAAATTGAAAGGGAGAAATGCAATACTCAAGTGCCCTGTCGGTGTCCTTGCTCGGAGGAGTCGCGCAGGTAGAGTCGATGGTCTTTACACTCGTCAGTCTTCACACGAGGGCTGCCGCGACCGCTGCCGCGGTGACACTTACCAATTATATATTTGCCTGATTACCTGTGATTGAAGTCAGCTGGTCACGCCTCCCTATTTAGCAGACCGAAACTGTCCAGTCCCGCGATAGGCAAACGCAAAACCAAACGCCACTTCACACGTATTTACCAGGGTAAGACACACAGTAATTAAAGCAAAGTTTTCCTAGCAACGACGATCATGCAGTAGTCTAATGAGAAAACATGAGGCAAAAACACTTACAAACTGCTGTCCTTATCTGTCGCTCGACTGTTTCTTCTGACAAGCGCTTACAAAACAGCTCTTTAAGTAGTGCTTACTGGCTTTGGTCACACCTCCCTATTTAGCAGACCGAAACTGTCCAGTCCCGCGATAGGCAAATGCAAAACCAAATGCCACTTCACATGTATTTACCAGGGTAAGACACACTTTCCTGTTTAAGAAAAATAACTTTCTTACTGTACAATAGTACTCAGAGCATGTAGCTAAACTCTGCATGATTAAGGACTTCAGTTATGAGCAAACAATGAACAACCTCAAGTGTGATACAAATAAGACTTTATTAACTACATAAACACTTAAACTAGTCTAACATACACATACACACACGCATACAGTGGGAAAGTGGGAAAAAGGGTTAAAGCTTAAGCAGTAAAGAAAAGATAAATAAAGACATGAAGCTATGGTACAATTTGATATTCAGCAGATCTACAGCCTGAAGGAAACATCAGTTTCTCAGTTCAAACACACCTTTGTAAAAGGTGCATATGATACTTAATGTATCAATTAATAAGACTAAGTTTGATACTTGCACGTCTCGCCTGTTTGAAAAAAAGTCCTGATGCACTTTGGGGCTCCAGTTGGTCTCTGCTGAAGTAAGCTGATGAGAAAAACCAGTTCAAATCAGAGGATCCTGATAAATGGAAAGTCAAGGCCGAAAGCCTGGCACAAGCTTAGGGTGGTTTTTAAGGCTCTTAGCTCAGCATCTTCTCCTGGAATTCCTGAATCTAAAAAGAACCACCCTGATCTGGTGATCAGTGATCTATATAGGGTCATGATGTCACACCCTCGGGATTTGAGTGAGCCAATGAGGAATGGTACCTTTTGGAGGGAAGTTTTATAACCTTTTGTCCTCAGGCACGTTTCACATATGGTCTTTCATGGGATGTTGATTAAGAAACTATTAAAGATTTTGGTAACACAAATACCTTCCATAGGTACCAACATATAATATAACATTTAGACCATTAAAAATGCAGCCGAAAGATACCAAACATGGCATACCTGTGACCTCTGTTAACAATAGTATGCAATTCTAAAATGTTAATTTAAAAGAGTTTGTATAAATACATAAGTGAAACACTTTAAGAGGAAAAAATAATGAAATGGGGAAATTGGGTACATGTTCCTACATTTCTCAAGTGGTTTGTAACAGACAAGCCTGTTACTAAGTATTTTGTCTGCAGTTTTCCTCCTTACTGCTAGGGGTGCTATGGCACCTAAATTAGCTCCTTAAGTAAAGGTGCTGCAGTAGAGGAAGTTAGCAGAATAGCAGTAGCAGAAAGCATGGCTTGACTGCATTTGTGCTATGTCCTGGTTGGGAAATGTTCCATTTCAAGCTCAACTTAAAGTAAGGATGTGTTTTCTTTCCTGTTATCTAAAAACTTGTCTGTTAATGAGTGTTTGTTGCCAAGACATTATTGATCAGGTGTGTTGATATATGCTGAGCAATTAAAGTTCTGTTGGGTTGGATGCTAAAAGGTTGATACAGTTTATTTGTATGTATTTTAGAAGGACCCTTTATCGGTGACTTTAACACTGAATGTTGCGAGCTAAATATGGATTTAAAGCCCAGATGGATGTAGGCTAGCGGCTTTTTGGCTTACCTGGGGCTATACCTGACTGGGAAGTGTCTGGAGCTTGTGAACTTTTTTGTTTGGAGTGAATTCATCGCCATAGTTGGATTATTAATTCGGCTAAGGGACAACTTCAACATTGGACATTGTTTGATGAACTTTATACCCTCGGATAAGACTCTTGCACACACCCACTTTTTCACATGACTGAACTGTGCAACCTAATGCCCATTGTCTGTCTTTTTCTTGTATTTTCTTTTTGTGTGGTGATATTTATTTTTGTTTTCATTGGTGTATAAAAGAATAATTGACACATTTGGTAAGCATATTTTCCCTATTAAACTGTTGTTAGGCAAACGGACTCCCCCTTGATTAAGTTATATAACTAGTTTTGTGTTAGGAAAACATGAGACGGTTATAGGTTTTATCTAGAGGGAGATATAATTAGGATGGACTGTATAGTAAAAGGGTACATTTGTCTGTTTCAAAGTGAATTTTGAGTGAAAACTCTACATTCCTGCAAATTGTAAAACAATCTTATCTTGATGTGTGTCTTTGTTACCATGATAACCAGAGGCCTGTTCTGCCTTTTTTGAGGACATAGTTGCATTTCGGGTGAAGGGTCCATAGACCCATTTGTTAGATGAGGGGGCATTAGATATTATTTGTTAAATATAAAATATAAAATAGTTGTGTGTCTGATTGGTCCAAATGCTACAGTAGCAGTGCGTGCCTCCTGCAAAACCTCTGGGTCAGCACTGCCCCCGTGCAGCTCTTTGAGCACCTTGGCCTGGTAGACCTGAAGGGTTGGCCATGGCATGCAGGGCAGAAGAGGGCTGACCTGCAGCTCTGTAAGCCTTGGCCACAAGTGTGGATGAGAACTTACAGGCTTTGGAGGGAAGCTTGGGACCTCCCCACCATGTGGAGGCGCTCTGAGGACACAAGTGTATCACAACAGAACCCTCCACTGGGGGTATCCCAGCATACCCCTTGGCCACTCCGCCATCGAGGGCAGTGAAGGTGGAGGAAGCACCAGAACGGTTTCGGGCAGTTAAAGGTGCCTTCCATGAACTGGTCACTTCCTGGTGCACCTTCGGGAAGAAAGGAACCGGTTGGGGGTGCTGGCGATCAGCACGAGCAGCCCCCAAGAACCAATTGTCTGGCCTTGAGCGTTCGGAGCAGGGTGGAGGATTCCACTTTAGCCTGATGCTCTCAGCTGCCCCGGAAAGCACGGCCGTCAGCTCGGGATCAGATTCGGGCAACTATGGCACTCCCGAGGGAGGCAACGCAGCGAAATCCTCATCTACTGAGGACTCAAGCCCGCCTTGAGATGTGGCGATCGACATTTTGTCTTCCTCCTGAGCCCCGAATGAGATGTCAGGAACCTGATGAGAGGATCCAGCAAACTCATCCTAAAACTCAACTGGCTGCGGCGTTTGTTAGGGGGGTGTGGCCCGAGGAGGCTGACTTGTTGGGGAAGCCCTCACGGTAACCCTCAGATCATCCTGGCCACCAGCCGAAGTAGCCCTCTTAAGAGAAGAGGAGCTAGATCGGGGTGTGGCAGAGGGGACTCTATACCTTTTAAGGTAATCAAGTCTCAATCTTAATGCCGAGATGGTCATGTCCCCGCAATGAGAACATGAGTCATCCACGAATGCAGTCATAGTGTGCTGAAAGCCCAGACACGTGACACAGTGATCGTGGCCGTTACGAGGAGCCATATATCGACCACACCCAGAAACACACGGGCGGAATGACATCTTTAAAAAGATGCTAACACAACCCAAAACTCTTTTAGAAGCTCTTTCAGAGGTGCTGAAGCGCTCAGGGGAATGCAGGCGCTGAAGGCAGGAAGCTCTTGATGAACCGCTGAAACGCGCCGTCACACCAACACCAGCTGACTCGCTTTGTAAGCACTCCGGGGGTAGTTTCCCAGGGGTAACATGTAAAGTGTGAAAAGTAATGGCCCTAGTACTGAGCCTTGAGGTCCTCCATAATGCACTTGTGATTAATATGAAACCTCTTCATTCACTGTTATGAATTAATGGCGGTCAGATAAGTACCATTTGAACCATGCTAATGTACTTCCATTAATACCAACAAAGTTTTCTAGTCTATTTAAAAGAATGTTGGGGTCAATATTGTCGAATGCAGCGCAAAGACTGTAGTAACCATGGTTCTATGAAGAGACGGTCAACACATGGTAGAAGGAGTCCCATCTCACGCATCACATTGAGAATCTCATATTAATTCAGTCACACGTGACTTTGACCAATGACCTGTCAGAAGCTATATCAGCTCCTGACTATGTCACAGTCGGTTCTTATCGTCATTCTCAATCTGAGGGACCAGAGACTCCGGCGGTCTTCCACCATTCATAGAACCATGGTTACATGGTTACATGGTTTCAGACAGCCAGACATGGTCAACACATGATGAAAGACGAATACAGCCAAGTCACAAGGATATAAGCTCAAACATCATCTGTAAATATGGCAGAACTGATCACAGAAGAAGGAGCCATGTTAAGTCAATAAAATCTTGTGAATGTGCAAGGTGTTGCCCATGTAGCTGCCGCACATATTTCCGAAAGAGGTAAACCACGTAATACTGCATACAAAGTGGCCACTGCCCAAGTGGAATAAAATTGAATGGTTGCAGGCAATATACGACCTGTCACATGATATGCTTCAACAATAGAGTCTGCCACCCAGTGAGCGAGCCTCTGTTTCGACAAAGGTGCACCTTTCTTGCCGGGTCCAAAACAGAAAAAAAGCTGGTCCATAACACTCCATGAGGAAGGGATGCCACAATGTTTTTGCTGCATGCCATATGTGGGGCTCTATAGATATCCTAATGACAATGATTAATTAATAATAGTCAGACGAGGATCTGTGACTTCTGGAAGCACCTCTTTTAGGAGCTTAGCTGGAATAGGGTCTTACATTCATGTAATTGGTTTAGATGATTTAACCAGTTTCTACAACTTTTCCTCTTCTGTAGTAGAGAATGAGTGGAACTGTTCCTCAGGGGATCTATAGTGCACTGTCTAATGTGATACTGTAGCTGATGGCTGCATGGTTACAATTTTATCTCTAATAGTATCACTCTTGGAAGTAAAGTAATTCATATAGTCATTACTGCTGTGCTGTTGGGAAATGTCAACACCTGTTGATGCTTTATTTTTCATTAATTTAGCCACTGTATTGAATAAATATCTGGAGTTATGTTAAGAGACGAAACGTAATCAGTTCTAGCAGATTTTAATGCTTTTCTGTAGGATTGGGTACTTTCCTGCCAAGTAATACAAAATACTTCTAGTTTTGTTTTCCTCCAGCTGCACTTCATTTTCCGGGCTGTTCTCTTTAGGGTGCGAGTGTGCTCATTATACCACAGTGTCAGACTGTTTTCCTTAATCTTCCTTAATCTTAAATGAGCAATAATATCTAAAATGCTATTAAAGAGAGAGTCCATAGTTCATGTTACCTCTTCAAGTTGTTCTGAGGTATTGGATATGCTAAGGAGTTAAATCAGGAAGATTATTTACAAAGCAGTCTTTTGTGGTAGAAGTGATGGTTCTACCATACTTGTAACAAGGAGTAGAATTTACAGTTTTAGCTATATGAAGTTTGCACAAGTTTAATTAATGATCTGAGATATCATAGCTTGGCTGTATAATTTTAACACCATCAACATCAATTCCATGTGACAGTATTAAATCTAGAGTATGATTTTGACAGTGAGTTGGTCCTGATATGTGTTGTCTAACCTCAATAGAGTTCAGAATGTCTAAGAAATCCTGATCCCAATGCATCTTTTTCGTTATCAACATGGATATTAAAATTTTATTAAAACTTTATCTGCAGCCAGATCTAACTCAGACATAAAATCAGAAAATTCTTCAATAAAGTCTGTATGGTGCCCTGATAAATCATTGGGGATTTATCATTAACACTTGTTTCTCTTGATAATGTTATATGAAGCACCATTACTTCAGATGAGTTATACTTGAAGCTTGCCATCTGAGAAATACTGAAAATATTGTTATAAATTGTAGCAACACATCCCCCATGTAACAAACGGACTGGCAGCAGAGGGTTAGTGGAATACTGGATTTTATTGAAAACGGTAAGTGGAGACAGAGGGTGAGTTGCAGGTGGATGGAGGATGAGAGAGCTTGAAATCAGGAGGTATTTTTGCTGGATGGGGTGACCAGAGTTGCCAGGAGTGAGCACACACCTCAGTGATGGTGGTTAATGGAGGTATCATAGGATCGTTGCACAGGAGAATTGCTGGAGCCACTCAAAGATGATAGAGGATCGCTGGAGAGGAGGTAAGCACAAGAGATAAGTTTTGGAGGAGTCAATGCTAGTAACTTTGACAGAGGAATCTTCCACTGAGAAGTCACAAGATCAGACGATGAGAGTAACTGAGGTGTGTGCTTATATAGTGCTGGGGAAATTGGTGATTGAATCGTGAACAGGTGTTGGTGATTAATACTCAGGTGAGGGAGTGCGCTGTGATGAGCCTGACCGACTTGTGACACCCCATTACGCTTTGGACGTGGCTCATGTTTATAACAGTATTCTTTGAGGATAGACTCGTTTAAAATAATGTAATCATCAGGTTTTAGCCAGCTTTCTGTCAAACAGAGCACATCTAGTTTATGATCAGTGATCATAACAATCACAAAAAATAATCTCCCAAAAAAAAAAAATATCTTCAATGAAATCTACAATGTTACTTTAATGTTGCCAGCTTTGTGACCAGCAGCCCCTTGGAGAGGCTTCCAAAACATAAAAAGAGTTGCTCTGAATGCTTGAAAAGACCAGAGCACTCAACATAGACTCTAAGAGCCTGCACTGGGCAGAGTAGATTGGGATCAAGCTCACCATCTGCACTTGAGAGCACTAGAAGGGTGATAACTTGAGCTCTGAATGAGAGTAATTTGACATGTAGCTATGTCTTGGCTTGAGGACAATTTTACAGTCATTACACCCAAACTCAAGGCAGGGAGCACTGACTGATAACACCTGCAAGTCACCCACTCGCTTGACTGAAGCTAATGCCAAAAGTCAAGTCAAGTCACCTTTATTTATATAGCGCTTTAAACAAAAAAGATTGCGTCAAAGCAACTGAATAACATTAATTAGGAAAACAGTGTGTCAATAATGCAAAATGACAGTTAAAGGCAGTTCATCATTGAATTTAGTGATGTCATTCATATCAGTTCAGTTTAACCTTCTGGGGCCTGAGGCTGTTTTGGGGGCCTAGAGAAGTTTTGACATGCACTGATATTTGTGTTTTTTTCAGTTGCTTACAAACACATAAATGGCTAAAGTCTAATAACACTGTAATCAGCACAAACTGGGCTACAATAATATGTGAGCAGCATGTACACTATGTACATGATTGTGTTTTTGAGAAAGTGACGTTTATGCGTGCTTAGTGAAAAACTAAAATTTTGAAGTCACTGAAATAAGGCAATAAAAGCAAGAGGAGTTTACCTTTACAACAGCAGGCAATGAGCCAACCTATAAAGGGAGCATGACATCTGAGACCACCTTGGTGATTGGTGAAAGCTACCAATGTTATGTTGTCCAAATGGACCAGGAAGGCTGTAGCAAGGTTTGTAGGACTAGACAGACTTCCATCATTTCGAGGCAGTTGATGTGCAGGCATCCCTGCAGTTCTGATCAGGAGCTGAACACTGTTTTTCCCTCATACAGAGCACCCAAACCAGGGTTAGAGGCATCTTTCATGACCACCTTCCGTCTGAAGGTCAGTTCCAATGGGATGCCTGATTAAAACAGGGGAGAAGTTTTCAAAGGGGCCGCGGCTCTGATGCAGCAGTGGGTTACCCTAACATAAACCGGCCCAGGCACCATGTGTGGGATGGGACAAGGGCTTTGAACCAAAGTTCTTGGCTAAATTGATTTTCATTCCAAGATGCTACAGATAGCTGAGCAGCAGTGACCTGTGTGCAATGAATTCCCATTCTGATCTGGCTAACACCAGCCAGTTGTTAAGGTAATTCAGAATGCAAATTCTCATCTGTCTCAGAGAGGAAAGAACCTCGTCTACGCACTTTGTAAAACTGGCCAGAGACAGTCTGCAGGAGGAGGTGTAGTGTTAGGCCACTCCCTCAAATGCGAATCTCAAGAACAATCTGTGATGGCAGGCTATCTGAATGTGTAAGCAAGCGTCTTTCAGATCCAGTGATAGAAACCAGTCCTACTGGGCTTTTTGTGTGAGGATCTGTTTCAGAGTTAACATCTTGAAAGACAGTCTCATAAGAAAGTGTCTGAGCTCACCATCATTCTTGGGAATAAGGAAGTAGCATCTGTAAAAGTCTGACTCGCTGTTCCAAAGAGGAACTGTTTCTATGGCTTCTTAGGATGTGCCTAGCTTGAATAGAACATCCATCGTCCGATGTTGAACGGAGGGATGGAAAGCGAGCGTGAACTTTCTTTGAGGGTGCTCCAGCCTTGGCGAGAACTGACCCTTTTCTCCTTCTCTTAAAAGTGCTTCACGAGACACATGCTCTCATCAGCGAGAGCAGCCTGCCCCCCTTGACCGCAGCCTCAGCATGGGCATTGTTCAAAAGCATTCCAAATTTGAAGTTGTTGGTGATAAAATCATCAGTGACAGCATTTTCTTTCAGTCAGCTTAAAAAGATCAAGCCACCTGTTAGATGAGGGATGCTGATCCAAACTTGTAAACACACTGCTGGATTAGAGTGCTGCTGACAGCATTCTCTTCTGATGAAATGGCACTCTAAGCCTACTTATATAGCAGTTGGCTCCTCCTCTTCTGGCGGGCAAGAGCACCGTTGGTTCATGCAGCTACACAAATGTGAACAAATCAGGTTACAGTAGTGGAGTAAACAGGAGTTACCCCACAGTGTTTCACACAAAGGGAACCACATATTCTGTGTTCAAAGGGTTCACAAACTCAATCTTGCCACAAACACACAGGAGAAAACATTAAAAAGATAAAGCTTTCATATGGTGTGAGCTTGTGACTTAAGAGATAAGAGACATAATGGAAATATTGGAGATGTTGTTTAGGAAATAATTGATAATTTATTTATTTATTTTTAGTTTTTTGGACATTGGCAAAATATGAACTTGTTCAGAGCCAAGTATTTTTAGTATTTGAAAACTATTCAAATAGTATGGGAAAAAAATGTATGAACTGTTCAGGCAAATGTTCTGTATAGAGCAGCTTAATTGTGCAACTTCTCTCTACAGTACTTTCACTGTATAAGTAAGACTATATACATCCACTTATCACATGTTATCAATAATTAGACAAAAAACTAATGTCATGAAAATGACACAAAATTCCTGAAATTTTGCTGAATGATTGAGGGTATAATCATTTACATGATAGAAAGACAGTAGAACTCTGAAGGGATTTGAATGATTATAAGATTGTGAAGCTGTGCATAGATGAAGATTACTTTATGAAAATAAGACATTCATTTTTTTTTTCTTTTTACACTTTCCTCTAGGATTTGGACATCAATCCTGTGGTGAGGGACATCATGATGAATCGAACCTTCACCATCATCAGTCTTCACTTTGCCGACTTCCTGAGCCACGACTGGCTTTCCTGGTTCACGGTGAAACTGGTTCCTCTCCTCCCCAGCTTGACTGCAGAGATGCTCCACACAGTAACATCAAACACAGACTGCAACGCATACCACGTCATGTACGTAGCTCTCCCCAAATGCCAGACAGCACTGCAACAGTGTCTTATAGCACTCTCTGAGAGAAGGAGAGGACATTTCTACAGAATGTTTAGTGAGTGTTGAGAAGCCGCGCTAAACGAGGCGTCATCCTTACCTTTTCTTTTGATCTGTCCACTATAGCGTTGTGGCTCTGAGCAGCGTCTTTGACCAGATGACTTCGCTGAGACAGCAGGAGCTCGCCCCAGTCCTGTTGGGCTACCTGAAGCAGAGACACGCCTCGGGTAGGTCCAGTGAAGGTGGTGCTTTGTTGTGTCGTGTGCCTAAGAGAAAAGGCCTGTGGTGCCCTGGCTTTATGAATGTCTGCGTCTCCTAATGAGTGTTTTTTTCCCGTGCATCATCGTTGCAGGCTCACCTTGTGGGTCCGACACAAGCAGCCTCAGTGCTTGGTTTGAGGAGAGCTTTGGCAAATTCTCCATCTATGTGGATTACAACGACCTCCGTGAGATCAATGCCGGCTTCGACAGCGTAAGGAGCCCCGCCGCGCTAAACAATTGCTCCCATGACTGTGGAGGGCAACCATGTCATTTGTTAAAATGGTGTTGTTTTCTCTTTTGCAGTTTGAGTCTTTGGACCTTCTGAGCGCTTCTCAAGTTGCTCAGCTGACACTACACTCTGGAGCGCTGAACAACGCACACCTGATAGAAATGGTCTTTGACCGTCTAGAGGGCGGCAACTCTTTCCAGGATATCGAAGAATTCTTGGAGGCTCTCTCCCGGACCTCACAGGTGTGGCCTCATCACTAATATGGCAAATGTTCTGGGGACGCAGAGGAAGAAATACCATTCAAACCATAGCTTTGACATGATTTGAAAAGTAAAAATGGATTTTTATTTGTCGTTTCCTCTAGGATTTGGACATCAATCCTGTGGTGAGGGATATCATGATGAATCGAACCTTCACCATCATCAGTCTTCACTTTGCCGACTTCCTGAGCCACGACTGGCTTTCCTGGTTCACGGTGAAACTGGTTCCTCTCCTCCCCAGCTTGACTGCAGAGATGCTCCACACAGTAACATCAAACACAGACTGCAACGCATACCACGTCATGTACGTAGCTCTCCCCAAATGCCAGACAGCACTGCAACACGTGTCTTATAGCACTCTCTGAGAGAAGGAGAGGACATTTCTACAGAATGTTTAGTGAGTGTTGAGAAGCCGCGCTAAAGAGGCGTCATCCTTACCTTTTCTTTTGATCTGTCCACTATAGCGTTGTGGCTCTGAGCAGCGTCTTTGACCAGATGGCTTCGCTGAGACAGCAGGAGCTCGCCCCAGTCCTGTTGGGCTACCTGAAGCAGAGACACGCCTCGGGTAGGTCCAGTGAAGGTGGTGCTTTTTTGTGTCGTGTGCCTAAGAGAAAAGGCCTGTGGTGCCCTGGCTTTATGAATGTCTGCGTCTCCTAATGAGTGTTTTTTTTCCCGTGCATCATCGTTGCAGGCTCACCTTGTGGGTCCGACACAAGCAGCCTCAGTGCTTGGTTTGAGGAGAGCTTTGGCAAATTCTCCATCTATGTGGATTACAACGACCTCCGTGAGATCAATGCCGGCTTCGACAGCGTAAGGAGCCCCGCCGCGCTAAACAATTGCTCCCATGACTGTGGAGGGCAACCATGTCATTTGTTAAAATGGTGTTGTTTTCTCTTTTGCAGTTTGAGTCTTTGGACCTTCTGAGCGCTTCTCAAGTTGCTCAGCTGACACTACACTCTGGAGCGCTGAACAACGCACACCTGATAGAAATGGTCTTTGACCGTCTAGAGGGCGGCAACTCTTTCCAGGATATCGAAGAGTTCTTGGAGGCTCTCTCCCGGACCTCACAGGTGTGGCCTCATCACTAAGATGGCAAATGTTCTGGGGACGCAGAGGAAGAAATCCCATTCAAACCATAGTTTTGACATGATTTTTAAAAGTAAAAATGGATTTTTATTTGTCGTTTCCTCTAGGATTTGGACATCAATCCTGTGGTGAGGGACATCATGATGAATCGAACCTTCACCATCATCAGTCTTCACTTTGCCGACTTCCTGAGCCACGACTGGCTTTCCTGGTTCACGGTGATTGAACTGGTTCCTCTCCTCCCCAGCTTGACTGCAGAGATGCTCCACACAGTAACATCAAACACAGACTGCAACGCATACCACGTCATGTACGTAGCTCTCCCCAAATGCCAGACAGCACTGCAACACGTGTCTTATAGCACTCTCTGAGAGAAGGAGAGGACATTTCTACAGAATGTTTAGTGAGTGTTGAGAAGCCGCGCTAAAGAGGCGTCATCCTTACCTTTTCTTTTGATCTGTCCACTATAGCGTTGTGGCTCTGAGCAGCGTCTTTGACCAGATGACTTCGCTGAGAAAGCAGGAGCTCGCCCCAGTCCTGTTGGGCTACCTGAAGCAGAGACACGCCTCGGGTAGGTCCAGTGAAGGTGGTGCTTTTTTGTGTCGTGTGCCTAAGAGAAAAGGCCTGTGGTGCCCTGGCTCTATGAATGTCTGCGTCTCCTAATGAGTGTTTCCCGTGCATCATCGTTGCAGGCTCACCTTGTGGGTCCGACACAAGCAGCCTCAGTGCTTGGTTTGAGGAGAGCTTTGGCAAATTCTCCATCTATGTGGATTACAACGACCTCCGTGAGATCAATGCCGGCTTCGACAGCGTAAGGAGCCCCGCCGCACTAAACAATTGCTCCCATGACTGTGGAGGGCAACCATGTCATTGTTAAAATGGTGTTGTTTTCTCTTTTTTGCAGTTTGAGTCTTTGGACCTTCTGAGCGCTTCTCAAGTTGCTCAGCTGACACTACACTCTGGAGCGCTGAACAACGCACAAGCCTGATAGAAATGGTCTTTTGACCGTCTAGAGGGCGGCAACTCTTTCCAGGATATCGAAGAGTTCTTGGAGGCTCTCTCCCGGACCTCACAGGTGTGGCCTCATCACTAAGATGGCAAATGTTCTGGGGACGCAGAGGAAGAAATCCCATTCAAACCATAGTTCTGACATGATTTTAAAAGTAAAAAATGGATTTTTATTTTTGTCGTTTTTTCCTCTAGGATTTGGACATCAATCCTGTGGTGAGGGACATCATGATGAAATCGAACCTTCACCATCATCAGTCTTCACTTTGCGACTCTCCTGTAGCCACGACTGGCTTATCCTGCCGTTCACGGTGATGAAAACTGGTTCCTCTCGCGCCTTTAAAGAGGGCGTCATCCTTACCTTTTCTTTTGATCTGTCCACTTTTTTTTTTTTTTTTGGGGGGCCCCCCCCCCCCCCCCCCCCCCCCCCCCCCCCCCCAGGTTTTTTTTTTGGTTTTTTTTTTTTTTTTTCCCCCCCCTTTTTTTGGGAGGGTTTTTTTTTTTTTTTTTTTGGGGGGGGGGGGGGGGGGGGGGGGGGGGGGGGGGGGGGGGGGGGGGGGGGGGGGGCCCCCCCCCCCCCCCCCCCCCCCCCCCCCCCCCCCCCCCCCCCCCCCCCCCCCCCCCCCCCCCCCCCCCCCCCCCCCCCCCCCCCCCCCCCCCCCCCCCCCCCCCCCCCCCCCCCCCCCCCCCCCCCCCCCCCCCCCCCCCCCCCCCCCCCCCCCCCCCCCCCCCCCCCCCCCCCCCCCCCCCCCCCCCCCCCCCCCCCCCCCCCCCCCCCCCCCCCCCCCCCCCCCCCCCCCCCCCCCCCCCCCCCCCCCCCCCCCCCCCCCCCCCCCCCCCCCCCCCCCCCCCCCCCCCCCCCCCCCCCCCCCCCCCCCCCCCCCCCCCCCCCCCCCCCCCCCCCCCCCCCCCCCCCCCCCCCCCCCCCCCCCCCCCCCC
This sequence comes from Cyprinus carpio, assembly GCF_018340385.1. Lineage (NCBI taxonomy): Eukaryota > Metazoa > Chordata > Actinopteri > Cypriniformes > Cyprinidae > Cyprinus > Cyprinus carpio. Next base: position 32,661,196 of record NC_056597.1, read on the forward strand.
CCCCCCCCCCCCCCCCCCCCCCCCCCCCCCCCCCCCCCCCCCCCCCCCCCCCCCCCCCCCCCCCCCCCCCCCCCCCCCCCCCCCCCCCCCCCCCCCCCCCCCCCCCCCCCCCCCCCCCCCCCCCCCCCCCCCCCCCCCCCCCCCCCCCCCCCCCCCCCCCCCCCCCCCCCCCCCCCCCCCCCCCCCCCCCCCCCCCCCCCCCCCCCCCCCCCCCCCCCCCCCCCCCCCCCCCCCCCCCCCCCCCCCCCCCCCAAAAAAAAAAAAAAAAAAAAAAAAAAAAAAAAAAAAAAAAAAAAAAAAAAAAAAAAAAAAAAAAAAAAAAAAAAAAAAAAAAAAAAAAAAAAAAAAAAAAAAAAAAAAAAAAAAAAAAAAAAAAAAAAAAAAAAAAAAAAAAAAAAAAAAAAAAACCCCCCCCCCCCCCCCCCCCCCCCCCCCCCCCCCCCCCCCCCCCCCCCCCCCCCCCCCCCCCCCCCCCCCCCCCCCCCCCCCCCCCCCCCCCCCCCCCCCCCCCCCCCCCCCCCCCCCCCCCCCCCCCCCCCCCCCCCCCCCCCCCCCCCCCCCCCCCCCCCCCCCCCCCCCCCCCCCCCCCCCCCCCCCCCCCCCCCCCCCCCCCCCCCCCCCCCCCCCCCCCCCCCCCCCCCCCCCCCCCCCCCCCCCCCCCCCCCCCCCCCCCCCCCCCCCCCCCCCCCCCCCCCCCCCCCCCCCCCCCCCCCCCCCCCCCCCCCCCCCCCCCCCCCCCCCCCCCCCCCCCCCCCCCCCCCCCCCCCCCCCCCCCCCCCCCCCCCCCCCCCCCCCCCCCCCCCCCCCCCCCCCCCCCCCCCCCCCCCCCCCCCCCCCCCCCCCCCCCCCCCCCCCCCCCCCCCCCCCCCCCCCCCCCCCCCCCCCCCCCCCCCCCCCCCCCCCCCCCCCCCCCCCCCCCCCCCCCCCCCCCCCCCCCCCCCCCCCCCCCCCCCCCCCCCCCCCCCCCCCCCCCCCCCCCCCCCCCCCCCCCCCCCCCCCCCCCCCCCCCCCCCCCCCCCCCCCCCCCCCCCCCCCCCCCCCCCCCCCCCCCCCCCCCCCCCCCCCCCCCCCCCCCCCCCCCCCCCCCCCCCCCCCCCCCCCCCCCCCCCCCCCCCCCCCCCCCCCCCCCCCCCCCCCCCCCCCCCCCCCCCCCCCCCCCCCCCCCCCCCCCCCCCCCCCCCCCCCCCCCCCCCCCCCCCCCCCCCCCCCCCCCCCCCCCCCCCCCCCCCCCCCCCCCCCCCCCCCCCCCCCCCCCCCCCCCCCCCCCCCCCCCCCCCCCCCCCCCCCCCCCCCCCCCCCCCCCCCCCCCCCCCCCCCCCCCCCCCCCCCCCCCCCCCCCCCCCCCCCCCCCCCCCCCCCCCCCCCCCCCCCCCCCCCCCCCCCCCCCCCCCCCCCCCCCCCCCCCCAAAAAAAAAAAAAAAAAAAAAAAAAAAAAAAAAAAAAAAAAAAAAAAAAAAAAAAAAAAAAAAAAAAAAAAAAAAAAAAAAAAAAAAAAAAAAAAAAAAAAAAAAAAAAAAAAAAAAAAAAAAAAAAAAAAAAAAAAAAAAAAAAAAAAAAAAAAAAAAAAAAAAAAAAAAAAAAAAAAAAAAAAAAAAAAAAAAAAAAAAAAAAAAAAAAAAAAAAAAAAAAAAAAAAAAAAAAAAAAAAAAAAAAAAAAAAAAAAAAAAAAAAAAAAAAAAAAAAAAAAAAAAAAAAAAAAAAAAAAAAAAAAAAAAAAAAAAAAAAAAAAAAAAAAAAAAAAAAAAAAAAAAAAAAAAAAAAAAAAAAAAAAAAAAAAAAAAAAAAAAAAAAAAAAAAAAAAAAAAAAAAAAAAAAAAAAAAAAAAAAAAAAAAAAAAAAAAAAAAAAAAAAAAAAAAAAAAAAAAAAAAAAAAAAAAAAAAAAAAAAAAAAAAAAAAAAAAAAAAAAAAAAAAAAAAAAACCCCCCCCCCCCCCCCCCCCCCCCCCCCCCCCCCCCCCCCCCCCCCCCCCCCCCCCCCCCCCCCCCCCCCCCCCCCCCCCCCCCCCCCCCCCCCCCCCCCCCCCCCCCCCCCCCCCCCCCCCCCCCCCCCCCCCCCCCCCCCCCCCCCCCCCCCCCCCCCCCCCCCCCCCCCCCCCCCCCCCCCCCCCCCCCCCCCCCCCCCCCCCCCCCCCCCCCCCCCCCCCCCCCCCCCCCCCCCCCCCCCCCCCCCCCCCCCCCCCCCCCCCCCCCCCCCCCCCCCCCCCCCCCCCCCCCCCCCCCCCCCCCCCCCCCCCCCCCCCCCCCCCCCCCCCCCCCCCCCCCCCCCCCCCCCCCCCCCCCCCCCCCCCCCCCCCCCCCCCCCCCCCCCCCCCCCCCCCCCCCCCCCCCCCCCCCCCCCCCCCCCCCCCCCCCCCCCCCCCCCCCCCCCCCCCCCCCCCCCCCCCCCCCCCCCCCCCCCCCCCCCCCCCCCCCCCCCCCCCCCCCCCCCCCCCCCCCCCCCCCCCCCCCCCCCCCCCCCCCCTTTTTTTTTTTTTTTTTTTTTTTTTTTTTTTTTTTTTTTTTTTTTTTTTTTTTTTTTTTTTTTTTTTTTTTTTTTTTTTTTTTTTTTTTTTTTTTTTTTTTTTTTTTTTTTTTTTTTTTTTTTTTTTTTTTTTTTTTTTTTTTTTTTTTTTTTTTTTTTTTTTTTTTTTTTTTTTTTTTTTTTTTTTTTTTTTTTTTTTTTTTTTTTTTTTTTTTTTTTTTTTTTTTTTTTTTTTTTTTTTTTTTTTTTTTTTTTTTTTTTTTTTTTTTTTTTTTTTTTTTTTTTTTTTTTTTTTTTTTTTTTTTTTTTTTTTTTTTTTTTTTTTTTTTTTTTTTTTTTTTTTTTTTTTTTTTTTTTTTTTTTTTTTTTTTTTTTTTTTTTTTTTTTTTTTTTTTTTTTTTTTTTTTTTTTTTTTTTTTTTTTTTTTTTTTTTTTTTTTTTTTTTTTTTTTTTTTTTTTTTTTTTTTTTTTTTTTTTTTTTTTTTTTTTTTTTTTTTTTTTTTTTTTTTTTTTTTTTTTTTTTTTCCCCCCTTTTTTTTTTTTTTTTTTTTTTTTTTTTTTTTTTTTTTTTTTTTTTTTTTTTTTTTTTTTTTTTTTTTTTTTTTTTTTTTTTTTTTTTTTTTTTTTTTTTTTTTTTTTTTTTTTTTTTTTTTTTTTTTTTTTTTTTTTTTTTTTTTTTTTTTTTTTTTTTTTTTTTTTTTTTTTTTTTTTTTTTTTTTTTTTTTTTTTTTTTTTTTTTTTTTTTTTTTTTTTTTTTTTTTTTTTTTTTTTTTTTTTTTTTTTTTTTTTTTTTTTTTTTTTTTTTTTTTTTTTTTTTTTTTTTTTTTTTTTTTTTTTTTTTTTTTTTTTTTTTTTTTTTTTTTTTTTTTTTTTTTTTTTTTTTTTTTTTTTTTTTTTTTTTTTTTTTTTTTTTTTTTTTTTTTTTTTTTTTTTTTTTTTTTTTTTTTTTTTTTTTTTTTTTTTTTTTTTTTTTTTTTTTTTTTTTTTTTTTTTTTTTTTTTTTTTTTTTTTTTTTTTTTTTTTTTTTTTTTTTTTTTTTTTTTTTTTTTTTTTTTTTTTTTTTTTTTTTTTTTTTTTTTTTTTTTTTTTTTTTTTTTTTTTTTTTTTTTTTTTTTTTTTTTTTTTTTTTTTTTTTTTTTTTTTTTTTTTTTTTTTTTTTTTTTTTTTTTTTTTTTTTTTTTTTTTTTTTTTTTTTTTTTTTTTTTTTTTTTTTTTTTTTTTTTTTTTTTTTTTTTTTTTTTTTTTTTTTTTTTTTTTTTTTTTTTTTTTTTTTTTTTTTTTTTTTTTTTTTTTTTTTTTTTTTTTTTTTTTTTTTTTTTTTTTTTTTTTTTTTTTTTTTTTTTTTTTTTTTTTTTTTTTTTTTTTTTTTTTTTTTTTTTTTTTTTTTTTTTTTTTTTTTTTTTTTTTTTTTTTTTTTTTTTTTTTTTTTTTTTTTTTTTTTTTTTTTTTTTTTTTTTTTTTTTTTTTTTTTTTTTTTTTTTTTTTTTTTTTTTTTTTTTTTTTTTTTTTTTTTTTTTTTTTTTTTTTTTTTTTTTTTTTTTTTTTTTTTTTTTTTTTTTTTTTTTTTTTTTTTTTTTTTTTTTTCCCCCCCCCCCCCCCCCCCCCCCCCCCCCCCCCCCCCCCCCCCCCCCCCCCCCCCCCCCCCCCCCCCCCCCCCCCCCCCCCCCCCCCCCCCCCCCCCCCCCCCCCCCCCCCCCCCCCCCCCCCCCCCCCCCCCCCCCCCCCCCCCCCCCCCCCCCCCCCCCCCCCCCCCCCCCCCCCCCCCCCCCCCCCCCCCCCCCCCCCCCCCCCCCCCCCCCCCCCCCCCCCCCCCCCCCCCCCCCCCCCCCCCCCCCCCCCCCCCCCCCCCCCCCCCCCCCCCCCCCCCCCCCCCCCCCCCCCCCCCCCCCCCCCCCCCCCCCCCCCCCCCCCCCCCCCCCCCCCCCCCCCCCCCCCCCCCCCCCCCCCCCCCCCCCCCCCCCCCCCCCCCCCCCCCCCCCCCCCCCCCCCCCCCCCCCCCCCCCCCCCCCCCCCCCCCCCCCCCCCCCCCCCCCCCCCCCCCCCCCCCCCCCCCCCCCCCCCCCCCCCCCCCCCCCCCCCCCCCCCCCCCCCCCCCCCCCCCCCCCCCCCCCCCCCCCCCCCCCCCCCCCCCCCCCCCCCCCCCCCCCCCCCCCCCCCCCCCCCCCCCCCCCCCCCCCCCCCCCCCCCCCCCCCCCCCCCCCCCCCCCCCCCCCCCCCCCCCCCCCCCCCCCCCCCCCCCCCCCCCCCCCCCCCCCCCCCCCCCCCCCCCCCCCCCCCCCCCCCCCCCCCCCCCCCCCCCCCCCCCCCCCCCCCCCCCCCCCCCCCCCCCCCCCCCCCCCCCCCCCCCCCCCCCCCCCCCCCCCCCCCCCCCCCCCCCCCCCCCCCCCCCCCCCCCCCCCCCCCCCCCCCCCCCCCCCCCCCCCCCCCCCCCCCCCCCCCCCCCCCCCCCCCCCCCCCCCCCCCCCCCCCCCCCCCCCCCCCCCCCCCCCCCCCCCCCCCCCCCCCCCCCCCCCCCCCCCCCCCCCCCCCCCCCCCCCCCCCCCCCCCCCCCCCCCCCCCCCCCCCCCCCCCCCCCCCCCCCCCCCCCCCCCCCCCCCCCCCCCCCCCCCCCCCCCCCCCCCCCCCCCCCCCCCCCCCCCCCCCCCCCCCCCCCCCCCCCCCCCCCCCCCCCCCCCCCCCCCCCCCCCCCCCCCCCCCCCCCCCCCCCCCCCCCCCCCCCCCCCCCCCCCCCCCCCCCCCCCCCCCCCCCCCCCCCCCCCCCCCCCCCCCCCCCCCCCCCCCCCCCCCCCCCCCCCCCCCCCCCCCCCCCCCCCCCCCCCCCCCCCCCCCCCCCCCCCCCCCCCCCCCCCCCCCCCCCCCCCCCCCCCCCCCCCCCCCCCCCCCCCCCCCCCCCCCCCCCCCCCCCCCCCCCCCCCCCCCCCCCCCCCCCCCCCCCCCCCCCCCCCCCCCCCCCCCCCCCCCCCCCCCCCCCCCCCCCCCCCCCCCCCCCCCCCCCCCCCCCCCCCCCCCCCCCCCCCCCCCCCCCCCCCCCCCCCCCCCCCCCCCCCCCCCCCCCCCCCCCCCCCCCCCCCCCCCCCCCCCCCCCCCCCCCCCCCCCCCCCCCCCCCCCCCCCCCCCCCCCCCCCCCCCCCCCCCCCCCCCCCCCCCCCCCCCCCCCCCCCCCCCCCCCCCCCCCCCCCCCCCCCCCCCCCCCCCCCCCCCCCCCCCCCCCCCCCCCCCCCCCCCCCCCCCCCCCCCCCCCCCCCCCCCCCCCCCCCCCCCCCCCCCCCCCCCCCCCCCCCCCCCCCCCCCCCCCCCCCCCCCCCCCCCCCCCCCCCCCCCCCCCCCCCCCCCCCCCCCCCCCCCCCCCCCCCCCCCCCCCCCCCCCCCCCCCCCCCCCCCCCCCCCCCCCCCCCCCCCCCCCCCCCCCCCCCCCCCCCCCCCCCCCCCCCCCCCCCCCCCCCCCCCCCCCCCCCCCCCCCCCCCCCCCCCCCCCCCCCCCCCCCCCCCCCCCCCCCCCCCCCCCCCCCCCCCCCCCCCCCCCCCCCCCCCCCCCCCCCCCCCCCCCCCCCCCCCCCCCCCCCCCCCCCCCCCCCCCCCCCCCCCCCCCCCCCCCCCCCCCCCCCCCCCCCCCCCCCCCCCCCCCCCCCCCCCCCCCCCCCCCCCCCCCCCCCCCCCCCCCCCCCCCCCCCCCCCCCCCCCCCCCCCCCCCCCCCCCCCCCCCCCCCCCCCCCCCCCCCCCCCCCCCCCCCCCCCCCCCCCCCCCCCCCCCCCCCCCCCCCCCCCCCCCCCCCCCCCCCCCCCCCCCCCCCCCCCCCCCCCCCCCCCCCCCCCCCCCCCCCCCCCCCCCCCCCCCCCCCCCCCCCCCCCCCCCCCCCCCCCCCCCCCCCCCCCCCCCCCCCCCCCCCCCCCCCCCCCCCCCCCCCCCCCCCCCCCCCCCCCCCCCCCCCCCCCCCCCCCCCCCCCCCCCCCCCCCCCCCCCCCCCCCCCCCCCCCCCCCCCCCCCCCCCCCCCCCCCCCCCCCCCCCCCCCCCCCCCCCCCCCCCCCCCCCCCCCCCCCCCCCCCCCCCCCCCCCCCCCCCCCCCCCCCCCCCCCCCCCCCCCCCCCCCCCCCCCCCCCCCCCCCCCCCCCCCCCCCCCCCCCCCCCCCCCCCCCCCCCCCCCCCCCCCCCCCCCCCCCCCCCCCCCCCCCCCCCCCCCCCCCCCCCCCCCCCCCCCCCCCCCCCCCCCCCCCCCCCCCCCCCCCCCCCCCCCCCCCCCCCCCCCCCCCCCCCCCCCCCCCCCCCCCCCCCCCCCCCCCCCCCCCCCCCCCCCCCCCCCCCCCCCCCCCCCCCCCCCCCCCCCCCCCCCCCCCCCCCCCCCCCCCCCCCCCCCCCCCCCCCCCCCCCCCCCCCCCCCCCCCCCCCCCCCCCCCCCCCCCCCCCCCCCCCCCCCCCCCCCCCCCCCCCCCCCCCCCCCCCCCCCCCCCCCCCCCCCCCCCCCCCCCCCCCCCCCCCCCCCCCCCCCCCCCCCCCCCCCCCCCCCCCCCCCCCCCCCCCCCCCCCCCCCCCCCCCCCCCCCCCCCCCCCCCCCCCCCCCCCCCCCCCCCCCCCCCCCCCCCCCCCCCCCCCCCCCCCCCCCCCCCCCCCCCCCCCCCCCCCCCCCCCCCCCCCCCCCCCCCCCCCCCCCCCCCCCCCCCCCCCCCCCCCCCCCCCCCCCCCCCCCCCCCCCCCCCCCCCCCCCCCCCCCCCCCCCCCCCCCCCCCCCCCCCCCCCCCCCCCCCCCCCCCCCCCCCCCCCCCCCCCCCCCCCCCCCCCCCCCCCCCCCCCCCCCCCCCCCCCCCCCCCCCCCCCCCCCCCCCCCCCCCCCCCCCCCCCCCCCCCCCCCCCCCCCCCCCCCCCCCCCCCCCCCCCCCCCCCCCCCCCCCCCCCCCCCCCCCCCCCCCCCCCCCCCCCCCCCCCCCCCCCCCCCCCCCCCCCCCCCCCCCCCCCCCCCCCCCCCCCCCCCCCCCCCCCCCCCCCCCCCTA
>NC_056597.1:32669587-32715144 GCF_018340385.1 Cyprinus carpio
CTTTGGGCTACCTGAAGCAGAGACACGCCTCGGGTAGGTCCAGTGAAGGGGGTGCTTTTTTGTGTCGTGTGCCTAAGAGAAAAGGCCTGTGGTGCCCTGGCTCTATGAATGTCTGCGTCTCCTAATGAGTGTTTCCCGTGCATCATCGTTGCAGGCTCACCTTGTGGGTCCGACACAAGCAGCCTCAGTGCTTGGTTTGAGGAGAGCTTTGGCAAATTCTCCATCTATGTGGATTACAACGACCTCCGTGAGATCAATGCCGGCTTCGACAGCGTAAGGAGCCCCGCCGCGCTAAACAATTGCTCCCATGACTGTGGAGGGCAACCATGTCATTTGTTAAAATGGTGTTGTTTTCTCTTTTGCAGTTTGAGTCTTTGGACCTTCTGAACGCTTCTCAAGTTGCTCAGCTGACACTACACTCTGGAGCGCTGAACAACGCACACCTGATAGAAATGGTCTTTGACCGTCTAGAGGGCGGCAACTCTTTCCAGGATATCGAAGAGTTCTTGGAGGCTCTCTCCCGGACCTCACAGGTGTGGCCTCATCACTAAGATGGCAAATGTTCTGGGGACGCACAGGAAGAAATCCCATTCAAACCATAGTTTTGACATGATTTTAAAAGTAAAAATGGATTTTTATTTGTCGTTTCCTCTAGGATTTGGACATCAATCCTGTGGTGAGGGACATCATGATGAATCGAACCTTCACCATCATAAGTCTTCACTTTGCCGACTTCCTGAGCCACGACTGGCTTTCCTGGTTCACGGTGAAACTGGTTCCTCTCCTCCCCAGCTTGACTGCAGAGATGCTCCACACAGTAACATCAAACACAGACTGCAAAGCATACCACGTCATGTACGTAGCTCTCCCCAAATGCCAGACAGCACTGCAACACGTGTCTTATAGCACTCTCTGAGAGAAGGAGAGGACATTTCTACAGAATGTTTAGTGAGTGTTGAGAAGCCGCGCTAAAGAGGCGTCATCCTTACCTTTTCTTTTGATCTGTCCACTATAGCGTTGTGGCTCTGAGCAGCGTCTTTGACCAGATGACTTCGCTGAGACAGCAGGAGCTCGCCCCAGTCCTGTTGGGCTACCTGAAGCAGAGACACGCCTCGGGTAGGTCCAGTGAAGGTGGTGCTTTTTTGTGTCGTGTGCCTAAGAGAAAAGGCCTGTGGTGCCCTGGCTCTATGAATGTCTGCGTTCCCTAATGAGTGTTTCCCGTGCATCATCGTTGCAGGCTCACCTTGTGGGTCCGACACAAGCAGCCTCAGTGCTTGGTTTGAGGAGAGCTTTGGCAAATTCTCCATCTATGTGGATTACAACGACCTCCGTGAGATCAATGCCGGCTTCGACAGCGTAAGGACCCCGCCGCGCTAAACAATTGCTCCCATGACTGTGGAGGGCAACCATGTCATTTGTTAAAATGGTGTTGTTTTCTCTCTTGCAGTTTGAGTCTTTGGACCTTCTGAGCGCTTCTCAAGTTGCTCAGCTGACACTACACTCTGGAGCGCTGAACAACGCACACCTGATAGAAATGGTCTTTGACCGTCTAGAGGGCGGCAACTCTTTCCAGGATATCGAAGAGTTCTTGGAGGCTCTCTCCCGGACCTCACAGGTGTGTCCTCATCACTAAGATGGCAAATGTTCTGGGGACACACAGGAAGAAATCCCATTCAAACCATAGTTTTGACATGATTTTAAAAGTAAAAATGGATTTTTATTTGTCGTTTCCTCTAGGATTTGGACATCAATCCTGTGGTGAGGGACATCATGATGAATCGAACCTTCACCATCATAAGTCTTCACTTTGCCGACTTCCTGAGCCACGACTGGCTTTCCTGGTTCACGGTGAAACTGGTTCCTCTCCTCCCCAGCTTGACTGCAGAGATGCTCCACACAGTAACATCAAACACAGACTGCAACGCATACCACGTCATGTACGTAGCTCTCCCCAAATGCCAGACAGCACTGCAACACGTGTCTTATAGCACTCTCTGAGAGAAGGAGAGGACATTTCTACAGAATGTTTAGTGAGTGTTGAGAAGCCGCGCTAAAGAGGCGTCATCCTTACCTTTTCTTTTGATCTGTCCACTATAGCGTTGTGGCTCTGAGCAGCGTCTTTGACCAGATGACTTCGCTGAGACAGCAGGAGCTCGCCCCAGTCCTGTTGGGCTACCTGAAGCAGAGACACGCCTCGGGTAGGTCCAGTGAAGGTGGTGCTTTTTTTTGTGTCGTGTGCCTAAGAGAAAAGGCCTGTGGTGCCCTGGCTCTATGAATGTCTGCGTCTCCTAATGAGTGTTTCCCGTGCATCATCGTTGCAGGCTCACCTTGTGGGTCCGACACAAGCAGCCTCAGTGCTTGGTTTGAGGAGAGCTTTGGCAAATTCTCCATCTATGTGGATTACAACGACCTCCGTGAGATCAATGCCGGCTTCGACAGCGTAAGGAGCCCCGCCGCGCTAAACAATTGCTCCCATGACTGTGGAGGGCAACCATGTCATTTGTTAAAATGGTGTTGTTTTCTCTTTTGCAGTTTGAGTCTTTGGACCTTCTGAGCGCTTCTCAAGTTGCTCAGCTGACACTACACTCTGGAGCTCTGAACAACGCACACCTGATAGAAATGGTCTTTGACCGTCTAGAGGGCGGCAACTCTTTCCAGGATATCGAAGAGTTCTTGGAGCCTCTCTCCCGGACCTCACAGGTGTGTCCTCATCACTAAGATGGCAAATGTTCTGGGGACGCAGAGGAAGAAATCCCATTCAAACCATAGTTTTGACATGATTTTAAAAGTAAAAATGGATTTTTATTTGTCGTTTCCTCTAGGATTTGGACATCAATCCTGTGGTGAGGGACATCATGATGATGAATCGAACCTTCACCATCATCAGTCTTCACTTTGCCGACTTCCTGAGCCACGACTGGCTTTCCTGGTTCACGGTGAAACTGGTTCCTCTCCTCCCCCAGCTTGACTGCAGAGATGCTCCACACAGTAACATCAAACACAGACTGCAACGCATACCACGTCATGTACGTAGCTCTCCCCAAATGCCAGACAGCACTGCAACACGTGTCTTATAGCACTCTCTGAGAGAAGGAGAGGACATTTCTACAGAATGTTTAGTGAGTGTTGAGAAGCCGCGCTAAAGAGGCGTCATCCTTACCTTTTCTTTTGATCTGTCCACTATAGCGTTGTGGCTCTGAGCAGCGTCTTTGACCAGATGACTTCGCTGAGACAGCAGGAGCTCGCCCCAGTCCTGTTGGGCTACCTGAAGCAGAGACACGCCTCGGGTAGGTCCAGTGAAGGTGGTGCTTTTTTGTGTCGTGTGCCTAAGAGAAAAGGCCTGTGGTGCCCTGGCTCTATGAATGTCTTCGTCTCCTAATGAGTTTTTCCCGTGCATCATCGTTGCAGGCTCACCTTGTGGGTCCGACACAAGCAGCCTCAGTGCTTGGTTTGAGGAGAGCTTTGGCAAATTCTCCATCTATTTGTATTACAACGACCTCCGTGAGATCAATGCCGGCTTCGACAGCGTAAGGAGCCCCGCCGCGCTAAACAATTGCTCCCATGACTGTGGAGGGCAACCATGTCATTTGTTAAAATGGTGTTGTTTTTCTCTTTTGCAGTTTGAGTCTTTGGACCTTCTGAGCGCTTCTCAAGTTGCTCAGCTGACACTACACTCTGGAGCGCTGAACAACGCACACCTGATAGAAATGGTCTTTGACCGTCTAGAGGGCGGCAACTCTTTCCAGGATATCGAAGAGTTCTTGGAGGCTCTCTCGCGGACCTCACAGGTGTGTCCCTCATCACTAAGATGGCAAATGTTCTGGGGACGCAGAGGAAGAAATACCATTCAAACCATAGTTTTGACATGATTTTAAAAGTAAAAATGGATTTTTATTTGTCGTTTCCTCTAGGATTTGGACATCAATCCTGTGGTGAGGGACATCATGATGAATCGAACCTTCACCATCATCAGTCTTCACTTTGCCGACTTCCTGAGCCACGACTGGCTTTCCTGGTTCACGGTGAAACTGGTTCCTCTCCTCCCCAGCTTGACTGCAGAGATGCTCCACACAGTAACATCAAACACAGACTGCAACGCATACCACGTCATGTACGTAGCTCTCCCCAAATGCCAGACAGCACTGCAACACGTGTCTTATAGCACTCTCTGAGAGAAGGAGAGGACATTTCTACAGAATGTTTAGTGAGTGTTGAGAAGCCGCGCTAAAGAGGCGTCATCCTTACCTTTTCTTTTGATCTGTCCACTATAGCGTTGTGGCTCTGAGCAGCGTCTTTGACCAGATGACTTCGCTGAGACAGCAGGAGCTCGCCCCAGTCCTGTTGGGCTACCTGAAGCAGAGACACGCCTCGGGTAGGTCCAGTGAAGGTGGTGCTTTTTTTTTGTGTCGTGTGCCTAAGAGAAAAGGCCTGTGGTGCCCTGGCTCTATGAATGTCTGCGTTTCCTAATGAGTGTTTCCCGTGCATCATCGTTGCAGGCTCACCTTGTGGGTCCGACACAAGCAGCCTCAGTGCTTGGTTTGAGGAGAGCTTTGGCAAATTCTCCATCTATGTGGATTACAACGACCTCCGTGAGATCAATGCCGGCTTCGACAGCGTAAGGAGCCCCGCCGCGCTAAACAATTGCTCCCATGACTGTGGAGGGCAACCATGTCATTTGTTAAAATGGTGTTGTTTTCTCTTTTGCAGTTTGAGTCTTTGGACCTTCTGAGCGCTTCTCAAGTTGCTCAGCTGACACTACACTCTGGAGCGCTGAACAACGCACACCTGATAGAAATGGTCTTTGACCGTCTAGAGGGCGGCAACTCTTTCCAGGATATCGAAGAGTTCTTGGAGGCTCTCTCCCGGACCCTCACAGGTGTGTCCTCATCACTAAGATGGCAAATGTTCTGGGGACGCACAGGAAGAAATCCCATTCAAACCATAGTTTTGACATGATTTTAAAAGTAAAAATGGATTTTTATTTGTCGTTTCCTCTAGGATTTGGACATCAATCCTGTGGTGAGGGACATCATGATGAATCGAACCTTCACCATCATCAGTCTTCACTTTGCCGACTTCCTGAGCCACGACTGGCTTTCCTGGTTCACGGTGAAACTGGTTCCTCTCCTCCCCAGCTTGACTGCAGAGATGCTCCACACAGTAACATCAAACACAGACTGCAACGCATACCACGTCATGTACGTAGCTCTCCCCAAATGCCAGACAGCACTGCAACACGTGTCTTATAGCACTCTCTGAGAGAAGGAGAGGACATTTCTACAGAATGTTTAGTGAGTGTTGAGAAGCCGCGCTAAAGAGGCGTCATCCTTACCATTTCTTTTGATCTGTCCACTATAGCGTTCTGGCTCTGAGCAGCGTCTTTGACCAGATGACTTCGCTGAGACAGCAGGAGCTCGCCCCAGTCCTGTTGGGCTACCTGAAGCAGAGACACGCCTCGGGTAGGTCCAGTGAAGGTGGTGCTTTTTTTGTGTGTCGTGTGCCTAAGAGAAAAGGCCTGTGGTGCCCTGGCTCTATGAATGTCTGCGTCTCCTAATGAGTGTTTCCCGTGCATCATCGTTGCAGGCTCACCTTGTGGGTCCGACACAAGCAGCCTCAGTGCTTGGTTTGAGGAGAGCTTTGGCAAATTCTCCATCTATGTGGATTACAACGACCTCCGTGAGATCAATGCCGGCTTCGACAGCGTAAGGAGCCCCGCCGCGCTAAACAATTGCTCCCATGACTGTGGAGGGCAACCATGTCATTTGTTAAAATGGTGTTGTTTTCTCTTTTGCAGTTTGAGTCTTTGGACCTTCTGAGCGCTTCTCAAGTTGCTCAGCTGACACTACACTCTGGAGCGCTGAACAACGCACACCTGATAGAAATGGTCTTTGACCGTCTAGAGGGCGGCAACTCTTTCCAGGATATCGAAGAGTTCTTGGAGGCTCTCTCCCGGACCTCACAGGTGTGTCCTCATCACTAAGATGGCAAATGTTCTGGGGACGCACAGGAAGAAATCCCATTCAAACCATAGTTTTGACATGATTTTAAAAGTAAAAATGGATTTTTATTTGTCGTTTCCTCTAGGATTTGGACATCAATCCTGTGGTGAGGGACATCATGATGAATCGAACCTTCACCATCATCAGTCTTCACTTTGCCGACTTCCTGAGCCACGACTGGCTTTCCTGGTTCACGGTGAAACTGGTTCCTCTCCTCCCCAGCTTGACTGCAGAGATGCTCCACACAGTAACATCAAACACAGACTGCAACGCATACCACGTCATGTACGTAGCTCTCCCCAAATGCCAGACAGCACTGCAACACGTGTCTTATAGCACTCTCTGAGAGAAGGAGAGGACATTTCTACAGAATGTTTAGTGAGTGTTGAGAAGCCGCGCTAAAGAGGCGTCATCCTTACCTTTTCTTTTGATCTGTCCACTATAGCGTTGTGGCTCTGAGCAGCGTCTTTGACCAGATGACTTCGCTGAGACAGCAGGAGCTCGCCCCAGTCCTGTTGGGCTACCTGAAGCAGAGACACGCCTCGGGTAGGTCCAGTGAAGGTGGTGCTTTTTTGTGTCGTGTGCCTAAGAGAAAAGGCCTGTGGTGCCCTGGCTCTATGAATGTCTGCGTCTCCTAATGAGTGTTTCCCGTGCATCATCGTTGCAGGCTCACCTTGTGGGTCCGACACAAGCAGCCTCAGTGCTTGGTTTGAGGAGAGCTTTGGCAAATTCTCCATCTATGTGGATTACAACGACCTCCGTGAGATCAATGCCGGCTTCGACAGCGTAAGGAGCCCCGCCGCGCTAAACAATTGCTCCCATGACTGTGGAGGGCAACCATGTCATTTGTTAAAATGGTGTTGTTTTTTCTCTTTTGCAGTTTGAGTCTTTGGACCTTCTGAGCGCTTCTCAAGTTGCTCAGCTGACACTACACTCTGGAGCGCTGAACAACGCACACCTGATAGAAATGGTCTTTGACCGTCTAGAGGGCGGCAACTCTTTCCAGGATATCGAAGAGTTCTTGGAGGCTCTCTCGCGGACCTCACAGGTGTGTCCTCATCACTAAGATGGCAAATGTTCTGGGGACGCACAGGAAGAAATCCCATTCAAACCATAGTTTTGACATGATTTTAAAAGTAAAAATGGATTTTTATTTGTCGTTTCCTCTAGGATTTGGACATCAATCCTGTGGTGAGGGACATCATGATGAATCGAACCTTCACCATCATCAGTCTTCACTTTGCCGACTTCCTGAGCCACGACTGGCTTTCCTGGTTCACGGTGAAACTGGTTCCTCTCCTCCCCAGCTTGACTGCAGAGATGCTCCACACAGTAACATCAAACACAGACTGCAACGCATACCACGTCATGTACGTAGCTCTCCCCAAATGCCAGACAGCACTGCAACACATGTCTTATAGCACTCTCTGAGAGAAGGAGAGGACATTTCTACAGAATGTTTAGTGAGTGTTGAGAAGCCGCGCTAAAGAGGCGTCATCCTTACCTTTTCTTTTGATCTGTCCACTATAGCGTTGTGGCTCTGAGCAGCGTCTTTGACCAGATGGCTTCGCTGAGACAGCAGGAACTCGCCCCAGTCCTGTTGGGCTACCTGAAGCAGAGACACGCCTCGGGTAGGTCCAGTGAAGGGGGTGCTTTTTTTTGTGTCGTGTGCCTAAGAGAAAAGGCCTGTGGTGCCCTGGCTCTATGAATGTCTGCGTCTCCTAATGAGTGTTTCCCGTGCATCATCGTTGCAGGCTCACCTTGTGGGTCCGACACAAGCAGCCTCAGTGCTTGGTTTGAGGAGAGCTTTGGCAAATTCTCCATCTATGTGGATTACAACGACCTCCGTGAGATCAATGCCGGCTTCGACAGCGTAAGGAGCCCCGCCACGCTAAACAATTGCTCCCATGACTGTGGAGGGCAACCATGTCATTTGTTAAAATGGTGTTGTTTTGTCTCTTGCAGTTTGAGTCTTTGGACCTTCTGAGCGCTTCTCAAGTTGCTCAGCTGACACTACACTCTGGAGCGCTGAACAACGCACACCTGATAGAAATGGTCTTTGACCGTCTAGAGGGCGGCAACTCTTTCCAGGATATCGAAGAGTTCTTGGAGGCTCTCTCCCGGACCTCACAGGTGTGTCCTCATCACTAAGATGGCAAATGTTCTGGGGACGCACAGGAAGAAATCCCATTCAAACCATAGTTTTGACATGATTTTAAAAGTAAAAATGGATTTTTATTTGTCGTTTCCTCTAGGATTTGGACATCAATCCTGTGGTGAGGGACATCATGATGAATCGAACCTTCACCATCATCAGTCTTCACTTTGCCGACTTCCTGAGCCACGACTGGCTTTCCTGGTTCACGGTGAAACTGGTTCCTCTCCTCCCCAGCTTGACTGCAGAGATGCTCCACACAGTAACATCAAACACAGACTGCAACGCATACCACGTCATGTACGTAGCTCTCCCCAAATGCCAGACAGCACTGCAACACGTGTCTTATAGCACTCTCTGAGAGAAGAGAGAGGACATTTCTACAGAATGTTTAGTGAGTGTTGAGAAGCCGCGCTAAAGAGGCGTCATCCTTACCTTTTCTTTTGATCTGTCCACTATAGCGTTGTGGCTCTGAGCAGCGTCTTTGACCAGATGACTTCGCTGAGACAGCAGGAGCTCGCCCCAGTCCTGTTGGGCTACCTGAAGCAGAGACACGCCTCGGGTAGGTCCAGTGAAGGTGGTGCTTTTTTGTGTCGTGTGCCTAAGAGAAAAGGCCTGTGGTGCCCTGGCTCTATGAATGTCTGCGTCTCCTAATGAGTGTTTCCCGTGCATCATCGTTGCAGGCTCACCTTGTGGGTCCGACACAAGCAGCCTCAGTGCTTGGTTTGAGGAGAGCTTTGGCAAATTCTCCATCTATGTGGATTACAACGACCTCCGTGAGATCAATGCCGGCTTCGACAGCGTAAGGAGCCCCGCCGCGCTAAACAATTGCTCCCATGACTGTGGAGGGCAACTGATGTCATTTGTTAAAATGGTGTTGTTTTCTCTTTTGCAGTTTGAGTCTTTGGACCTTCTGAGCGCTTCTCAAGTTGCTCAGCTGACACTACACTCTGGAGCGCTGAACAACGCACACCTGATAGAAATGGTCTTTGACCGTCTAGAGGGCGGCAACTCTTTCCAGGATATCGAAGAGTTCTTGGAGGCTCTCTCGCGGACCTCACAGGTGTGTCCTCATCACTAAGATGGCAAATGTTCTGGGGACGCACAGGAAGAAATCCCATTCAAACCATAGTTTTGACATGATTTTAAAAGTAAAAATGGATTTTTATTTGTCGTTTCCTCTAGGATTTGGACATCAATCCTGTGGTGAGGGACATCATGATGAATCGAACCTTCACCATCATCAGTCTTCACTTTGCCGACTTCCTGAGCCACGACTGGCTTTCCTGGTTCACGGTGAAACTGGTTCCTCTCCTCCCCAGCTTGACTGCAGAGATGCTCCACACAGTAACATCAAACACAGACTGCAACGCATACCACGTCATGTACGTAGCTCTCCCCAAATGCCAGACAGCACTGCAACACGTGTCTTATAGCACTCTCTGAGAGAAGGAGAGAGGACATTTCTACAGAATGTTTAGTGAGTGTGGTGAGAAGCCGCGCTAAAGAGGCGTCATCCTTACCTTTTCTTTTGATCTGTCCACTATAGCGTTGTGGCTCTGAGCAGCGTCTTTGACCAGATGACTTCGCTGAGACAGCAGGAGCTCGCCCCAGTCCTGTTGGGCTACCTGAAGCAGAGACACGCCTCGGGTAGGTCCAGTGAAGGTGGTGCTTTTTTGTGTCGTGTGCCTAAGAGAAAAGGCCTGTGGTGCCCTGGCTTTATGAATGTCTGCGTCTCCTAATGAGTGTTTCCCGTGCATCATCGTTGCAGGCTCACCTTGTGGGTCCGACACAAGCAGCCTCAGTGCTTGGTTTGAGGAGAGCTTTGGCAAATTCTCCATCTATGTGGATTACAACGACCTCCGTGAGATCAATGCCGGCTTCGACAGCGTAAGGAGCCCCGCCGCGCTAAACAATGCTCCCATGACTGTGGAGGGCAACCATGTCATTTGTTAAAATGGTGTTGTTTTCTCTTTTTGCAGTTTGAGTCTTTGGACCTTCTGAGCGCTTCTCAAGTTGCTCAGCTGACACTACACTCTGGAGCGCTGAACAACGCACACCTGATAGAAATGGTCTTTGACCGTCTAGAGGGCGGCAACTCTTTCCAGGATATCGAAGAGTTCTTGGAGGCTCTCTCCCGGACCTCACAGGTGTGTCCTCATCACTAAGATGGCAAATGTTCTGGGGACGCACAGGAAGAAAATCCCATTCAAACCATAGTTTTGACATGATTTTAAAAGTAAAAATGGATTTTTATTTGTCGTTTCCTCTAGGATTTGGACATCAATCCTGTGGTGAGGGACATCATGATGAATCGAACCTTCACCATCATCAGTCTTCACTTTGCCGACATCCTGAGCCACGACTGGCTTTCCTGGTTCACGGTGAAACTGGTTCCTCTCCTCCCCAGCTTGACTGCAGAGATGCTCCACACAGTAACATCAAACACAGACTGCAACGCATACCACGTCATGTACGTAGCTCTCCCCAAATGCCAGACAGCACTGCAACACGTGTCTTATACACTCTCTGAGAGAAGGAGAGGACATTTCTACAGAATGTTTAGTGAGTGTTGAGAAGCCGCGCTAAAGAGGCGTCATCCTTACCTTTTCTTTTGATCTGTCCACTATAGCGTTGTGGCTCTGAGCAGCGTCTTTGACCAGATGACTTCGCTGAGACAGCAGGAGCTCGCCCCAGTCCTGTTGGGCTACCTGAAGCAGAGACACGCCTCGGGTAGGTCCAGTGAAGGTGGTGCTTTTTTGTGTCGTGTGCCTAAGAGAAAAGGCCTGTGGTGCCCTGGCTTTATGAATGTCTGCGTCTCCTAATGAGTGTTTCCCGTGCATCATCGTTGCAGGCTCACCTTGTGGGTCCGACACAAGCAGCCTCAGTGCTTGGTTTGAGGAGAGCTTTGGCAAATTCTCCATCTATGTGGATTACAACGACCTCCGTGAGATCAATGCCGGCTTCGACAGCGTAAGGAGCCCCGCCGCGCTAAACAATTGCTCCCATGACTGTGGAGGGCAACCATGTCATTTGTTAAAATGGTGTTGTTTTTTCTTTGCAGTTTGAGTCTTTGGACCTTCTGAGCGCTTCTCAATTTGCTCAGCTGACACTACACTCTGGAGCGCTGAACAACGCACACCTGATAGAAATGGTCTTTGACCGTCTAGAGGGCGGCAACTCTTTCCAGGATATTCGAAGAGTTCTTGGAGGCTCTCTCCCCAGACCTCACAGGTGTGTCCTCATCACTAAGATGGCAAATGTTCTGGGGACGCACAGGAAGAAAAGTCCATTCAAACCATAGTTTTGACATGATTTTAAAAGTAAAAAATGGATTTTTATTTGTCGTTTCCTCTAGGATTTGGACATCAATCCTGTGGTGAGGGACATCATGATGAATCGAACCTTCACCATCATCAGTCTTCACTTTGCCGACTTCCTGAGCCACGACTGGCTTTCCTGGTTCACGGTGAAACTGGTTCCTCTCCTCCCCAGCTTGACTGCAGAGATGCTCCACACAGTAACATCAAACACAGACTGCAACGCATACCACGTCATGTACGTAGCTCTCCCCAAATGCCAGACAGCACTGCAACACGTGTCTTTATAGCACTCTCTGAGAGAAGGAGAGGACATTTCTACAGAATGTTTAGTGAGTGTGGAGAAGCCGCGCTAAAGAGGCGTCATCCTTACCCTTTTCTTTTGATCTGTCCACTATAGCGTTGTGGCTCTGAGCAGCGTCTTTGACCAGATGACTTCGCTGAGACAGCAGGAGCTCGCCCCAGTCCTGTTGGGCTACCTGAAGCAGAGACACGCCTCGGGTAGGTCCAGTGAAGGTGGTGCTTTTTTGTGTCGTGTGCCTAAGAGAAAAGGCCTGTGGTGCCCTGGCTTTATGAATGTCTGCGTCCCCTAATGAGTGTTTCCCGTGCATCATCGTTGCAGGCTCACCTTGTGGGTCCGACACAAGCAGCCTCAGTGCTTGGTTTGAGGAGAGCTTTGGCAAATTCTCCATCTATGTGGATTACAACGACCTCCGTGAGATCAATGCCGGCTTCGACAGCGTAAGGAGCCCCGCCGCGCTAAACAATTGCTCCCATGACTGTGGAGGGCAACCATGTCATTTGTTAAAATGGTGGTGTTTTCTCTCTTTGCAGTTTGAGTCTTTGGACCTTCTGAGCGCTTCTCAAGTTGCTCAGCTGACACTACACTCTGGAGCGCTGAACAACGCACACCTGATAGAAATGGTCTTTGACCGTCTAGAGGGCGGCAACTCTTTCCAGGATATCGAAGAGTTCTTGGGAGGCTCTTCTCCCCAGACCTCACAGGTGTGTCCTCATCACTAAGATGGCAAATGTTATTTTGGGCACAGGAAGAAATCCCATTTTAAACATTTTTGACATGATTTTAAAAGTAAAAATGGATTTTTTCTTTGTGTCATTTCCTCTAGGATTTGGACATCAGTCCTGTGGTGAGGGACATCATGATGAATCGAACCTTCACCATCATCAGTCTTCACTTTGCCGACTTCCTGAGCCGCTGGCTTTCCTGGTTCACGGTGAAACTGGTTCCTCTCCTCCCCAGCTTGACTGCAGAGATGCTCCACACAGCGACATCACACACAGACTGCAACGCATACCACATCATGTACGTAGCTCTCCCCAGCTTTGTGACAGCACTGCAACACGTGTCTCTAGTAGCACTCTCTGAGAGAAGGAGAGGACATTTCTCAAGAATGTTTAGTGAAAGTGTGGTGAAGATCGCGCTAAAGAGGCGTCGTCCTTACCTTTTCTTTTGATCTGTCCACTATAGCGTTGTGGCTCTGAGCAGCGTCTTTGACCAGATGGCTTCGCTGAGACAGCAGGAGCTTGCCCCAGTCCTGTTGGGCTACCTGAAGCAGAGACACGCCTCGGGTAGGTCCAGTGAAGGTGGTGCTTTTTTGTGTCGTGTGCCTAAGAGAAAAGGCCTGTGGTGCCCTGGCTTTATGAATGTCTGCGTCTCCTAATGAGTGTTTCCCGTGCATCATCGTTGCAGGCTCACCTTGTGGGTCCGACACAAGCAGCCTCAGTGCTTGGTTGGAGGAGAGCTTTGGCAAATTCTCCATCTATGTGGATTACAACGACCTCCGTGAGATCAATGCAGGCTTTGGCAGCGTAAGCGCCCCGCCGCGATAAACAATTTGCTCCCATGACTGTGTTTTGGCAACCATGTCATTTGTCTAAATGATTTTGTTGTTTTCTCCCCTGCAGTTTGAGGCTTGGACCTTCTGAGCTCTTCTCAGGTCGCTCAGCTGACACTACACTCTGGAGCGCTGAACAACGCGTCTCTGATAAAAATGGTCTTTGAACGTCTAGAGGGCGGCAACTCTTTCCAGGATGTGGAAGAGTTCTTGGTGGCCCTCCACCAGACCTCACAGGTACGTCCTCATGACTAAGATGGCAAATGTTCTTTTGGGCGCTGAGAAATCCCATTTTATAGTTTTGCATTCATGATTTTACAATTAAAGTTGTGACGTTTATTTCTGTGTGTCATTCCCTCCAGGATTTGGACATCAGTCCTGTGGTGAGGGACATCATGATGAATCGAACCTTCACTATCATCAGTCTTCATTTTGCCGAATTTGTGACCGGCGACTGGCTTTCCTGGTTCACGGTGAAACTGACGCCTCTCCTCCCCAGCTTGACTGCAGAGATGCTCCACACAGTAACCGTAAACACAGACTGCAACGCATACCACATCATGTACGTAGCACTCCCTAGCTTTGTGACCGGTCTGTAACGCCCCCTCTAGTTACACTCTCAAAAAAGACTGTGAGGTCGTTTCTACAGTAGTCTCTAAAGGGTGTGAGAGATCTACGTTAAAGAGGCATCATCCTTACCTTTTGTTTTGATCTGTCCACTATAGGGTTGTGGCTCTGAGCAGCGTCTTTGACCAGAAGACTTTGCTTAGACGGCAGGAGCTTGGCCCCAGTCCTGTTGGGCTACATGAAGCAGAGACACGCCTCGGGTAGGTCCAGTGAAGGGGGTGCTTTTTTGTGTCGTGTGCCCTAAGAGAAAAGGCCTGTGGTGCCCTGGCTTTATGAATGTCTGCGTCTCCTAATGAGTGTTTCCCGTGCATCATCGTTGCAGGCTCACCTTGTGGGTCCGACACAAGCAGCCTCAGTGCTTGGCTGGAGGAGAGCTTTGGCAAATTCTCCATCTATGTGGATTACAACGACCTGCGTGAGATCAATGCAGGCTTTGGCAGCGTAAGGAGCCCCGCCGTGATAAACCATTTGCTCCCATGACTGTTTTGGGCAACCATGTTACGTCTAATGATTTGTTGTTGTTTTCTCTTTTGAAGTTTGAGGCGCTGGACATTCTGAGCTCTTCTCAGGTTGCCCAACTGACGCTAGAGTCTGGAGCGCTGAACAGCGCACACCTGATAAAAATGGTCTTTGAACGCCTAGAGCACGGCAACTCTTTCCAGAATGTGGAAGAGTTCTTCGTGGCCCTCCACCAGACCTCACAGGTACGTCCTCGTGACTAAGATGGCAAGCCATATTTTGGGCCTGAGTTGGCCATTTTATTTCAAACCATAGTTTTGACACAATTTTAGTTGTGACGTTCGCTTTTTATGTGTGTTTTCCTCCAGGATTTGGACATCAGTCCTGTGGTGAGGGACATCATGATGAATCGAACCTTCACTATCATCAGTCTTCATTTTGCCGAATTTGTGACCGGCGACTGGGCTTCCTGGTTCACGGTGAAACTGACGCCTCTCCTCCCCAGCTTGACTGCAGAGATGCTCCACACAGCGACCGTACACACCGACTGCAACGGATACCACATCATGTACGTAGCGCTCCCTAAATTTGTGACAGCTCTGTAACGCCCCCTCTAGTTACACTGTCAAAAAGACTGTGAGGTCGTTTCTCAAGTAATGTTTCTCTAAAGGGTGGTGAAGATCTACGTTAATGAGGCATCGTCCTTACCTTTTGTTGTGACCTTTGCACTCTAGGGTTGTGGCTCTGAGCAGCGTCTTTGACCAGATGACTTTGCTGAGACGGCAGGAGCTGGCCCCAGTCCTGTTGGGCTACCTGAAGCAGAGACACGCCTCGGGTAGGTCCAGTGAAGGTGGTGCTTTTTTGTGTCGTGTGCCTAAGAGAAAAGGCCTGTGGTGCCCTGGCTTTATGAATGTCTGCGTCTCCTAATGAGTGTTTCCCGTGCATCATCGTTGCAGGCTCACCTTGTGGGTCCGACACAAGCAGCCTCAGTGCTTGGCTGGAGGAGAGCTTTGGCAAATTCTCCATCTATGTGGATTACAACGACCTGCGTGAGATCAATGCAGGCTTTGGCAGCGTAAGCGGACCGCCGTGCGCTAAACCATTTGTTCCCGTGACTGTTTTGGCCAACCATGTTACGTCTAATGATTTTGTTGTTTTCTCTTTGAAGTTTGAGGCGCTGGACATTCTGAGCTCTTCTCAGGTCGCTCAACTGACGCTAGAGTCTGGAGCGCTGAACAGCGCGTCTCTGATAAACATGGTCTTTGAACGGCTAGAGCACGGCAACTCTTTCCAGAATGTGGAAGAGTTCTTCGTGGCCCTCCACCAGACCTCACAGGTACGTCCTCGTGACTAAGATGGCAAGCCATATTTTGGGCCTGAGATGGCCATTTTAAAGTGCATTCGTGACACAATTTCAAAAGTGACGTTCGCTTTTTTGTGTGTCATTCCCTCCAGGATTTGGACATCAGTCCTGTGGTGAGGGACATCATGATGAATCGAACCTTCACTATCATCAGTCTTCATTTTGCCGAATTTGTGACCGGCGACTGGGCTTCCTGGTTCACGGTGAAACTGACGCCTCTCCTTCCCAGCTTGACTGCAGAGATGCTCCAGACAGCGACCGTACACACCGACTGCAACGGATACCACATCATGTACGTAGCGCTCCCTAGCTTCTCTGTAAGACAGCACTGTAACGCCCCCTCTAGTTACACCTGTCAAAAAGACTGTGAGGTCGTTTCTCAAGTAGTCTCTAAAGGGTGGTGAAGATCTACGTTAATGAGGCATCGTCCTTACCTTTTGTTGTGATCTTTGCACTCTAGGGTTGTGGCTCTGAGCAGCGTCTTTGACCAGATGACTTTGCTGAGACGGCAGGAGCTGGCCCCAGTCCTGTTGGGCTACCTGAAGCAGAGACACGCCTCGGGTAGGTCCAGTGAAGGTGGTGCTTTTTTTGTGTCGTGTGCCTAAGAGAAAAGGCCTGTGGTGCCCTGGCTTTATGAATGTCTGCGTCTCCTAATGAGTGTTTCCCGTGCATCATCGTTGCAGGCTCACCTTGTGGGTCCGACACAAGCAGCCTCAGTGCTTGGCTGGAGGAGAGCTTTGGCAAATTCTCCATCTATGTGGATTACAACGACCTGCGTGAGATCAATGCAGGCTTTGGCAGCGTAAGCGGACCGCCGTGATACCCATTTGTTTCCCCGTGACTGTTTTGGCCAACCATGTTACGTCTAATGATTTTGTTGTTTTCTCCCCTGAAGTTTGAGGCGCTGGACATTCTGAGCTCTTCTCAGGTCGCTCAACTGACGCTAGAGTCTGGAGCGCTGAACAGCGCGTCTCTGATAAACATGGTCTTTGAACGGCTAGAGCACGGCAACTCTTTCCAGAATGTGGAAGAGTTCTTCGTGGCCCTCCACCAGACCTCACAGGTACGTCCTCGTGACTAAGATGGCAAGCCATATTTTGGGCCTGAGTTGGCCATTTTAAAGTGCATTCGTGACACAATTCCAGTTGTGACGGTCGCTTTCTGTGTGTCATTCCCTCCAGGATTTGGACATCAGTCCTGTGGTGAGGGACATCATGATGAATCGAACCTTCACTATCATCAGTCTTCATTTTGCCGAATTTGTGACCGGCGACTGGGCTTCCTGGTTCACGGTGAAACTGACGCCTCTCCTTCCCAGCTTGACTGCAGAGATGCTCCACACAGTAACGACCGTACACACCGACTGCAACGGATACCACATCATGTACGTAGCGCTCCCTAGCTTTGTGACCGCTCTGTAACGCCCCCTCTAGTTACACTGTCAAAAAGACTGTGAGGTCGTTTCTCAAGTAGTCTCTAAAGGGTGGTGAAGATCTACGTTAATGAGGCATCGTCCTTACCTTTTGTTGTGACCTTTGCACTCTAGGGTTGTGGCTCTGAGCAGCGTCTTTGACCAGATGACTTTGCTGAGACGGCAGGAGCTGGCCCCAGTCCTGTTGGGCTACCTGAAGCAGAGACACGCCTCGGGTAGGTCCAGTGAAGGTGGTGCTTTTTGTGTGTCGTGTGCCTAAGAGAAAAGGCCTGTGGTGCCCTGGCTTTATGAATGTCTGCGTCTCCTAATGAGTGTTTCCCGTGCATCATCGTTGCAGGCTCACCTTGTGGGTCCGACACAAGCAGCCTCAGTGCTTGGCTGGAGGAGAGCTTTGGCAAATTCTCCATCTATGTGGATTACAACGACCTGCGTGAGATCAATGCAGGCTTTGGCAGCGTAAGCGGACCGCCGTGATACCCATTTGTTCCCGTGACTGTTTTGGCCAACCATGTTACGTCTAATGATTTTGTTGTTTTCTCCCCTGAAGTTTGAGGCGCTGGACATTCTGAGCTCTTCTCAGGTCGCTCAACTGACGCTAGAGTCTGGAGCGCTGAACAGCGCGTCTCTGATAAACATGGTCTTTGAACGCCTAGAGCACGGCAACTCTTTCCAGAATGTGGAAGAGTTCTTCGTGGCCCTCCACCAGACCTCACAGGTACGTCCTCGTGACTAAGATGGCAAGCCATATTTTGGGCCTGAGTTGGCCATTTTAAAGTGCATTCGTGACA
Organism: Cyprinus carpio; assembly: GCF_018340385.1. Lineage (NCBI taxonomy): Eukaryota > Metazoa > Chordata > Actinopteri > Cypriniformes > Cyprinidae > Cyprinus > Cyprinus carpio. The sequence goes on from NC_056597.1 coordinate 32,687,587, forward strand.
CAATTCCAGTTGTGACGTTCGCTTTCTGTGTGTCATTCCCTCCAGGATTTGGACATCAGTCCTGTGGTGAGGGACATCATGATGAATCGAACCTTCACTATCATCAGTCTTCATTTTGCCGAATTTGTGACCGGCGACTGGGCTTCCTGGTTCACGGTGAAACTGACGCCTCTCCTTCCCAGCTGGACTGCAGAGATGCTCCAGACAGCGACCGTACACACCGACTGCAACGGATACCACATCATGTACGTAGCGCTCCCTAGCTTTGTGACCGCTCTGTAACGCCCCCTCTAGTTACACTGTCAAAAAGACTGTGAGGTCGTTTCTCAAGTAGTCTCTAAAGGGTGGTGAAGATCTACGTTAATGAGGCATCGTCCTTACCTTTTGTTGTGACCTTGCACTCTAGGGTTGTGGCTCTGAGCAGCGTCTTTGACCAGATGACTTTGCTGAGACGGCAGGAGCTGGCCCCAGTCCTGTTGGGCTACCTGAAGCAGAGACACGCCTCGGGTAGGTCCAGTGAAGGTGGTGCTTTTTTGTGTCGTGTGCCTAAGAGAAAAGGCCTGTGGTGCCCTGGCTTTATGAATGTCTGCGTCTCCTAATGAGTGTTTCCCGTGCATCATCGTTGCAGGCTCACCTTGTGGGTCCGACACAAGCAGCCTCAGTGCTTGGCTGGAGGAGAGCTTTGGCAAATTCTCCATCTATGTGGATTACAACGACCTGCGTGAGATCAATGCAGGCTTTGGCAGCGTAAGCGGACCGCCGTGATACCCATTTGTCCCCGTGACTGTTTTGGCCAACCATGTTACGTCTAATGATTTTGTTGTTTTTCTCCCCTGAAGTTTGAGGCGCTGGACATTCTGAGCTCTTCTCAGGTCGCTCAACTGACGCTAGAGTCTGGAGCGCTGAACAGCGCGTCTCTGATAAAAATGGTCTTTGAACGCCTAGAGCACGGCAACTCTTTCCAGAATGTGGAAGAGTTCTTCGTGGCCCTCCACCAGACCTCACAGGTACGTCCTCGTGACTAAGATGGCAAGCCATATTTTGGGACCTGAGTTGGCCATTTTAAAGTGCATTCGTGACACAATTCCAGTTGTGACGTTCGCTTTCTGTGTGTCATTCCCTCCAGGATTTGGACATCAGTCCTGTGGTGAGGGACATCATGATGAATCGAACCTTCACTATCATCAGTCTTCATTTTGCCGAATTTGTGACCGGCGACTGGGCTTCCTGGTTCACGGTGAAACTGACGCCTCTCCTTCCCAGCTGGACTGCAGAGATGCTCCAGACAGCGACCGTACACGCCGAACGCTTGTAACGCCCCCTTCACTGTCAAAAAGACTGTGAGGGGTCGTTGAAGATCTACGTCATGAGGCATCTGGAGGCTTTCCTTACCAGATACATCACACTCTAGGGTTGTGGCTCTGATACTAATTTGAAGGAGATGAAAATCAATTTGGTAATTAAGATTATCCTCAATTATTTTTCTCTCTGTGGATGACAACTATTCTGACCTGTTTTTTTCCTTTCTTTTAGATGACAGTTCTAAATTCCCTCCCAGCAACTCTGAAAGCAGAATTAATCTTTGATCCATCTATTGGTGTACTTCATAATGAGACGCTTATGAGGATGGTTTTGTCCTCTATTCTGATATCTCCAGACGATGGGCAGCTTGAACAGTTCTTTACAGCTTTTACTTACATCACCACAAATGTGAGCAATTTTACCTAATATATGTTTTTTTTTTTTTGTTTTTTTTTTTTTTTTTTTTTGCTTTACTCCATTTTCTGCTTTACGCCATTAAAATTTATTTTACGAATAAACTTAAAATTATTTAGGTAGACACTTTCATAGGGGAAGGCAATACTTACAAGCATCACACAAATAATACATGCTTTTAAAGAGGATATTAAATATTTTGTTCATTTTTTTTCTTTTGTCTAATTTCAGAGAAATATCACAATAATTGAAAACACGGCTGTCCGAGACACAATGCTGAACCTAACTTTGATGGCTCTTTCTCCCAGATTCCCTCTCTTCCAATCCAATGACTATATGTTGTGGTTTCAAATAAATCTTGTTGTACTACTGGCCAGTTTTCATCCATCATATTTGGTGGTTATCCCCACAAACCTCAGCTGTGACTCTTACGATGCAATGTGTGTGATATGATTCAATTTTAATTATTAATGTTTCACTCAGCATGCAGATTTTTATTTATAATTTTGTATTTTTGTAATTTTAACCAGATTAAAAGGCTTAGAAAAGGCTTTGGCTATTGTACCATCTGAACTTCTAGAGGACTTGAAGACAAGCAAAGAAATTCTGATTCTTTCACTACCAAAAGGTTTGTGATAGCCTATTGTAGTTGAATAATGCTGTATTTTTTTCAATGTTTATTAAACAATAAGTTGTTTCCACATGTGCCATAGGTTGTCCTCAGAAAAATACTCCCTTACCAATAGGCTCTAAATATGTCACTACTGCAACTACATCTTCAATGTCAACCACTCAGCTACCAACTAAGGCCTCCACAGGTCCAGCAGTGTCAGGCGAAGTATTTGTTATTCTGCAGATCCGTTTGCATATACAGTATATTGATGCTTACAGTAATCCTGCTTCATTGGAGTATCAGACTCGATCCAGAAACATCACAATGGAGGTATTCAAAGAGATATTTTCACTATTGCTTTAGTAATAGTAAAATAGTTGTTTTCCCTAATTCTTCCCAAATTATGTTGATAGTGAGATGTATTTTTATGTTATAGTTTATAAATGTTTCTTTTATTTTCTTCTAGCTGAATCACTTCTACTGGAAATTGTATGAGCCACACTTTCTCAGATGCTACTTGATGGGATTCTGGTACAAGACTTTCATATATTATATCAAATTGTTTCACTCAAAAAGTTATCCTTAGGCGTGTAAAGCAAGAAATTAAATATTGAGAATCCTACTGAGAGTGGTGTTCACACTTTGAATAGATAACCAGGACACAGTGGTCTATCAAAATATTTATTAATTTGTTCCTGCATGCTGCAAAAAAAGTGCTAAGTACAATAAAAATTAGAGCAGTGAGCAGATGTTTCAGGCTTTAGCTTTCTTCACTACTCACTGTTTTTTTGTTTTTCTTTTTTTGTAGGCAAATAATTACAGGTCGAATGTAACTAATTACAAATATTTTTGTTACAGTACTTGAGTACAAGTACTGTTAATTTTTTTTTTACTTGAGTATACTTAAATTGTAGTACTTTTACTTGAGTAGAATAAAACTAAAGTATTCAGCTTCGCTACATTTATTTTTTTACCAAAAGTACAAAGTACAAAAAAAAAAAAAAAACTCCCGACAAATAAGGCGCCAATGGAGAAGAGCAAGCCGGCATTTGACAGGCATGGGCACTGCACTTCAGCCAATAACAGACAGGTCTGATTTGGTTGCAAAACCAATCAAAACTTCCAGTTCAGCTGTGGGGGCGGATGTTCACACCATGCTATGATTTGAGCTATACTCTGATTTTAAATCATAATTTTCTCAGCTCCTGAAATGGGTCATACCGTCGATATTACACTCGGTTGATAGTAGGTCGCAGTTATTTCATGGAGCAATAACAATGAAAGTGTCTAAAATACATGCACATAGTTCAATTGAATGGTAAAAATCACACTCTTTAACAGTGTAGTTAAACTAAATGTACGAAACTAAAATAACCTCAATATTAACAACAACATTGAAATAAGAGAGCATGCCTTTTATGTGCATCTGGCTGATAGATCAACTATGATTTTTCTGTCAATCAGATGCATAAAAAGTCACTTTTTCTGTGTGCGTGCTTTGGATGTGTGAGCACATGGGTGTATAAACAAGATTACGGAGCGCTAAACACTCTCATGCAGTGCATGTTTCATTCATACTCGCAGAAAGTCCAAAATGCCCCAGTAGAAGTAATAACTTGTGACATGCAGGAAATCCCTATTATGGACAAAGACATCCCACTATTTCTGTAGCTAAAAAAAATTAATTTCAAATCATTTTGAGGTAATAAATATAATATAGGAATAATCCAGTGCTAACTGAAATAACATTTAATGCAGCATATAAACTATTCTGCCTTATTATGTGTTAGTATAAACCAATCCTAAAATTGTCATTAGGAAAATAGAATAGAATACAAATTATTGCTTATCATCCAGCAGTGTATTTGATTTCTTATCCAATTAAAATACATAATGAAAAATAAAGCCTGTCAATTAGACAAAATTCAAGTTATTAAAAAAAGTTTTTTTTTTTTTTTTTTTTTACATTTCTGTCCCCATTTCTGTGTTTTCTCTGCGGCACACACATCCTTGTTATAAGTGTTCTTTAGCCTGTTGATTTTTAATCATAGTATTCAGCTAACAATAAAATATTTTTCAATAAGAGTTAGAATAAATGTGAATGACATCTAAGATTTTAAATTTTTTAATTAATTTATTATTATTATTATTATTATTATTATTATTACCTTATTGGAATCAAAATTAAGAATTGACAAGAATCAGAATCATAAAAATTCAAACGATGCCAAACCTTACCCATACACCATGTTATTTTTTACTGGCACAAAAAGGTTTTAAACCCTTTCTTTTCTTTTAAACCCTCATCTCACTTACCCTTCTTTGCTTTTGCCCTTCTTAAAAACAACCACATAATCTTATACATGAATGTACTTTTCAAAATTAGTTATAAAACAACTCCTGGCAACAGGGATAGGTAGTATGTTTGCTTAACATAGCGTCAAACTTGACAGTTTATGAGACTAATATCATGTTTTGCTCCAATCACTATATAAAATTTGTCCTGTTTGAAACAGATAGCTTCTGTGGTTCCATGTTGTTTCTTATCACAGTGAGACAGAAAATATTCTTTATAATAATCTTTACTGTGATACAAGCTGTCAATTAGCGTTGTATTGCAATTGTGTGTTTCTTGTCTTCCACATTTCATCAGTGAAATCATCTCTATCTGTATGTTATTCAGCTGTAGTGATATCTGATGCATTTGTCCATATAAGGGATTTCATGAGTCTCACTTGTGAAACAATACATGTGTGTTAGGGTTAACCCTGCTCCATAATGGTCACATCATCTAAATTTGGGTAAAAATAAAAAATAATACTAAAGTACTTTGTAACAAAGTAACTTGAGCAGTTTTTCAGCAAACTACTTTTCTACTCTTACTTGAGTCACATTATTTTTCAGTAGTTTTACTTGTACTCAAGTAAATTATTCCTTAAGTAGCCATACTTTTACTTAAATACAATTTCTTAATACTCTTTCCACCACTACAAATAATTGCAAATTAAGATCATGTTTTTAATGCAAACTAAAGAAGGGTGTATGGTAACATGGATGAAAGTACAATTGGTGTTTTTTGGAGTCTCTGAAAGACCTTCATAACTAGTGATGTGTGGGTGAAAGTCATACAGGCAAAAGTGTTAATTGTTCTTTGGCACAGGGATGGTAACATATTTCTTAAAACAGGTGGGGGCCATAAATATAGCACAGGAATTATTAAAGATGGATATAAACAACTTTTACATCCATCAAGCTAATCAGTGCAGGAGCTTAAATCACAGACAGAAAAATACCTTTTTTTTTTCAGATTGTGCTTAGAAAGTATTCATCTTTTCAGCCAGTGAAGAGCCTGCTTTTACCAAACTTTAGCATTTCTTGCTGCACATCAGAGAGCATAGCAAAATGTTTTCTAATCACTTATGTTCCCCAATGAGAGACCCACAATGTATGCAGTCATGTACGACAGCTAAACTCACCCAGAATGCGTTCCACTCAATGTCATCTCGAGCCCCCTTTAGCATAGATTCTGATTGGGTGGACCAGCATTTCACCACCCTCCTCTCCAGAGGTTCTTATCCGGGCCTTTGTTTTTATTCTGGTATGAGGAAAATGGCAATATGATCTGATTTAACAAAAGCTAGTAGCAAGTGAGCTTTATAGCCATTCCTAAACTGAGATTAGCATTGATCAAGTGTATTTGATCAAGTGTGAAGCCAGCAAATGGATGTATATGTAGCCACTGAGCACACCATGAAGCTTAGAGCCAAACCTGTGTCTGCTTGAGATGTAATTTGCAATTTTGTAAGTTGCTAGTTTTTGATAGGGACACTTCTCATCAGCAGTGAACAGGTATTGTAAATGTCCCAGTTAGCCCAGTAGGCTAATTTTCATCTGTTGCCCCTTGTTTTGAGGTGGCAACCTAAGGCTTATGGTACCTTGTTTTAAGGTGTCAACTTAAAATTAAAATATAGTAATTTATCACAAACAACAATTACAGCTGTCTACAAACAATAAAACATATCAACCCAGAAAAAAATGCTGCCACGGGAAATCACATTACAAATAATACAAGTAATATTCTTTATTACACTGCATCATGTGCACTGCTTATTTATTGATTGCTGAAATTGAAAAAAAAACATTAGTTAAACACTTGTAGTACATTTGAACCCACTAATGTTTGAAAGATGGGTTCAAGTGTACTACAAGTGGTAACTAACTATTTTTTTTTATTACAGATATAGTATTATTAAAGCACATTTTAGTTCATATTCATGGTGTCTCAAAATTGCACTAATACTAAAGAATATTTTTTGTGTATTATGTACAAAATTAGTGTGTGAAAATGGAAATGCACTTGTTTTTGCCTGGGTTGTACTTGAAACATGCACACATTTAATGAATTTAAAGCTATTTAACTAGTTTTATCCATTCAAAGGCCACTGGAAAAATGTATTCACAATTTTGGGATTGTTTCAACAGGCAGATTTGGGAGAGGTGTTGAGCAGATTTTTTTGTTCTTATGCTGCAGTTTGTTTGATATTGCTTATCTTGCCATTTTTGCATACTCCTGAGGTATCGACTACTCAGATCCTCTCCTCTATGCCACTGCTCTGTATTTTTTAATATCACTGCTTATACTTAAGATAAGGAGATGCATAATTACATTTGTGGCTAAGGGTGGGCGCATATTGAATAACTGTGATGTGTTACATACTTTTACTGTCCAAATTTATATCAAAATCTAAAAATGTAAGAAGCAAAATCAAACCTGAACATTCATTATAGTAATTTAGGAACTTTTACATGTATCAAAATAATGTCAAATATCTTTCTCTCTCTAGGCCTGGGTCTGTGGGTGTGGATATGCAACTTATTTTTAAAAGTGACACTGTGCTTCCAAATAAAGAAAGCATTGAAGACAATCTTAAGTCAGCAATTGCTGAATCAAAAGTGTTTCTTGACATTATTCCTTCCAGTGTCGTTGTTGGTGAGTTCCTCATTTCTCTAAAACTGTTTTTAAATGTAGGTAATGTTTTTGCTGTAATCTTTCTTGCAGTGGCTGATTTAAACTCATTTTCATGTTGTTTCAGTGAATCAAGATGGCTCAAGTTTGACAACCAGACAAACCCAGTCATCACAAAATGTTCTGATTAAGCAAACATCATCTGCTGCAGCACCAGTTCTTTCTAGTGTTGTACCTACTAGCACACCTACTGATCTTTCAAGCACAGCTCCTCCTAATTATGTTTCGTTCAATGTCATTCCTGATCCTTCAACCATAATAGTTCCTACAGATCTTTCAGACACTTCTGTCACCACTGGTCCATCAGTAACAGATGGTTCATTAAACACAACAGATGACACTCATCTGTCAAGTACTTCATCTCCTAATGTTCCCATACTCTCTGCAGTTTCTACTCAGAAGTCAAGCATAACTGCTCCTCTTGGAACATTAAGCACAGCAGATCCTGCTCATCTATCACACACTGCTCCCTATGACCATTCAAGCACTGGGGATCCTACTGATCATTCAAACACAACTGTTCTTACTGATCCCTCAATCACTGCAGTTTTTACTAATCAAACAAGCCCAACTGTTGGATCAAGTACTACAGTTCATATTGAGCGACCAAGCACAACTGTTCATACCGGAACCATGACCTCTGCAGTTCCTACTGATCTGTCAAGCACAACTGCTTCTACTAGTCCCATCACAACTACAGATCTTTCAGATTCATCAAAGGCATCTGTTCCTGTTGGTTCCACAACTGCTGCAATTCCTACTGATCAATCACACTTAGTTGTTCCTTCTGATACGTCAACCACTGAATTCCTTGCACATTTTTCAAGAACAACTCTTCCTAATTCTATTTCAAAAAATGCAATTCCTACTGATAGACAAAGCACAACTGTTAATACCAAAACCTCAACAACTGTAGTTCCTGCTGATCTCTCTAGCACAATATCACCTACTGGTTTTACAGACACTGCAGTCACTTCTGGTCCATCAGTTTCAACAGTTTCCCCTGGTCATTCAAACAATGCAGTAACTGCCAGTCTATCAAACACAACTACTAATTATTCTTCAAACAATGTGTTCCCTACGGATCAACCAAGCACAACTGTTCATACTGGAACCTCAAACACTGCAGTTCCTATTGGACTGTCAATCACAACTGTTCACACTGCCTCTTTCATCACTAAAAAGTTATACCAATCAATCAGCTGATCCTCCTGGCCCCTTTACCAGTGAAGTACCTACTGATTTAACAGTCACAAATGTTTCCTCAATCACAGCAGATCATACTTTATCAAGCACTGCTTTTCCTATTAGTACCACACCCCCGGCAGTACCTCCTAATCAGTCAATCACATCTATTCCTCTAGGCCTTTCAAACAGTGCAGCTCTTCCCAGTCTATTTACCACAATAGTTCCTACTGATTTGTCAAACAGAACTGTTCCTAATGACCATTCAAGTATCTCAGTTCATACTGAACAATTAAGCATGACTATTCCTATTGGTCCCTCAACTACTAAAGTTCCCACTAATCTTTCAAAAACAACTGTTCAGCCAGGCTCTTCCACCTCTACAGTGACAACCTATCCATCAAGCACAATTATTCTGCCTGAAAAGATAAACACCACTGTCTCTACTAATTTGTCAAGCAAAGTCGTTTCTAATCCTTATACAACTACTACAATTTCAACCAATACATCAATCACAACTGCTCCAGATGGCCATTCAAACAATGGAGTCCATACTGTTTTATCAAACACAACTATTTCTGCTGGAATGTCAAGCAGTGTACATCGTACAGATGTATCAAACACAACTGTTCTTTTAAGTCCATCTGGCACTACATTGTCTGTATCAGGTGCAGCTGGTAATCAAATTACCACCTCTGTAATGTTTTCAAACTCAACACACTCTAAAGTTGTCACCACCTCAACCACATCTTCAGTGCGAACCACTCATCTATCAACTAAAGCCTCCACAGGTTCAGCAGTGCCAGGCGAGGGATTTGTTATTCTGCAGATCCGTTTACAGATGCAATACATTGATGCTTACAATAACCCTGCTTCCATGGAATACCAGACTCTGGCCATAAACATCACTACTGAGGTGCTCTAAGATATATTGTCATTTTTATACAGTAGCTTTCTTTTTCTTAATTCTGTCCACACTACATCTGTGAGTTTAGTTTAAGTTTGTTTCTTTTTGTGTTTCTGTAGCTCAATCGAATCTACCGGGAAATTTATGGGACCCGCTTCCTCAGATGCTATGTGATAAGATTATGGTACCAAACTCTAACCTTTATAACTTCCTTAATTCATTTATTTAACTCGTGAGGAGAATTTCATATATATATTTCAATTCAGTCAAAAGTACAAAGGCAGTGCTCTGATATACAGAATTAAATTTACATAAACATGATGAGATTGTGCCAAAACTATTTGATCTGAAAGAAATAATAGATTAATGAGACCAAAGACTGGCCATTAGATTTACCAGAATGAAATGTATCTAATGTTAAACCACTATATAGAAATTAGAGGCAGCAGTAAATTCCAGAAGATCTTGCTGATGTAAGGCATTCTTAGCGGGTGTAATGTGTGCTGAACAGCTGCTGACATGCTGGACCACACATATATATACACACACACACACACACAGTTAAACTAAAAGTGATTCAGACACCAGGTATAATTTTTTGATATTTTTACTAGTGGGTGCAGGACACCATAGTTAATTTATGTGAGGATAGCAAAATAAAGTAAACTGTGACATGTGACATATTATACCCAAAATTTCTTCATATAGTATACTACCCGTAAAATTTGTAAAAATTGAGACCAAACATTTGACACTTAGACCTGGCCATGTTTTGTTACATACCTTTCTATCAAAGTTATCTGACAAGATGACTTTGTTCTGACAGTTTAACTCTTGTCATATTTTATTAACATTTTCTAAACTATAGTGAATAAACGGTGCTAATGTGAGAAATTTAGAAGGCATCAGAATAAATTTGGGTTTTACTGTATATAATATATGCAGGGGCGTAGAATTAGGTAGGGACGCTAGGTACATGTCCCTATAAATATCCAGCAACTACCAAATTGTCCCTAGCACCAATTTTGATCAAACAATACATATTTGTATATATTTTTTGGAATTCTGGATCCATCTGAAACATGTCATACCATTGCATATTAATTAAAGTAAATACGTTAGAAAATTGCAGTCTTTTAAGGATGCACATTTAAGTCATGGGTGGAGTAACTTGCACACCGGATGAGAAACGCAGTACCGCATTGCACCTTATTCAAGACAGCAGTCCAAAACAGTTCATATTAAGAGTTCACGAATAAACAAAGTTGTGTCAGAGTTTGAAGTACGGTGTTTGACAAAAAAGAATGGAAAGAAAAAACATGATCTACTGTATATTAGCTCTACATAAAGCCTTTAGACAGAAAGACAAACATTGTGCTGAAAGATGCACAATACTCAATCCTCCAGCCTAGGATGAAGTCATTATGTACATTTACAATAATTTGTACATATAATTTTAAATATAATGATTATATGGAAGGATACATGAGTGGCAAAGATATACGTGAAAGTGTTTCATTACTAAAGCAATAGTAGAGTTCTCTAACAGAATTATTCTGGTTCCAGTTTGATTAATTTTAAAATAAAGTGATGTTCAGCACGTTCAAAGATGCTCAGCACTCTGATGTAATGCTGTCTGTTCACAAAATCAAAATTGTGTAATTATTGTCTGTTAAAGATAATAACAAAAAAAAAAAACCTTTGTTCATGAATTATGAATATGTTGGCTACCATGAGCTACAAATAAAAACTTTAGATGACATGAAACTGCGGTAAAAGGCCTATTAAATGCAAAAATGACTAGGGGTTTGGGAAAATTTGGGTGATGTGGGGTTTGTGGTGGTCTGATGGTCCCTGCTGTTATGTCTCCACCAATATCAAAAACAAACCTACGCCCTTGTATATATGTATGTATGTGTGTGACCAGGAGAATAGCTGCTGTAATCAAAAACAATGAAGAAACAACAAAACATTAATAACTGATTACATTGTAGTCAATGTATGGTTATATTAAACCATATCTATATATATATATATATATATATATATATATATATATATATCTATATATATATATATATATATATATATATATATATATATATAAACAGTTGGGACACTGTACAAATTGTGAGTAAATAAGGAATGGAATAATTTACAAATCTCAAAAACTAATATTTTATTCACAATAGACTATAGATAACATATCAAATGTTGAAAATGAGACATTTTGAAATCTCATGCTAAATATTGGCTCATTTTGGATTTCATGAGAGCTACACATTCCAAAAAAGTTGGGACAGGTAGCAATAAGAGGCTGGAAAAGTTAAATGTACATATAAGGAGAAGCTGGAGGACCAATTTGCAACTTATTAGGTCAATTGGCAACATGATTGGGTATAAAAAGAGCCTCTCAGAGTGGCAGTGTCTCTCAGAAGTCAAGATGGGCAGAGGATCACCAATTCCCCCAATGCTGTGGCGAAAAATAGTGGAGCAATATCAGAAAGGAGTTTCTCAGAGAAAAATAGCAAAGAGTTTAAAGTTATCATCATCTACTGTGCATAATATCATCCAAAGATTCAGAGAATCTGGAACAATCTCTGTGCGTAAGGGTCAACGCCGGAAAACCATACTGGATGCCACTGATCTTCGGGCCCTTAGATGGCACTGCATCACATACAGGAATGCTACTGTAATGGAAATCACAACATGGGCTCAAGAGTACTTCCAGAAAACATTGTCGGTGAACACAATCCGCCGTGCCATTCGCCATTGCCCAGCTAAACTCTATAGGTCAAAAAAGAAGCCATATCTAAACATGATCCAGAAGTGCAAGCATTTTCTCTGGGCCAAGGCTCATTTAAAATTGACTGTGGCAAAGTGGAAAACTGTTCTGTGGTCAGACAAATCAAAATTTGAAGTTCTTTTTGGAAAACTGGGACGCCATGTCTTCCGGACTACAGAGGACAAGGACAACCCAAGTTGTTAGCAGCGCTCAGTTCAGAAGCCTGTATCTCTGATGGTATGGGGTTGCATGAGTGCGTGTGGCATGGGCAGCTTACACATCTGGAAAGGCACCATCAATGCTGAAAGGTATCCAAGTTCTAGAACAACATATGCTCCCATCCAGACGTCGTCTCTTTTCAGGGAAGACCTTGCATTTTACAACATGACAATGCCAGACCACACACTGCATCAATTACAACATCATGGCTGCATAGAAGAAGGATCCGGGTAATGAAATGGCCAGCCTGCAGTACAAATCTTTCACCCATAGAAAACATTTGGTGCATTATAAAGAGGAAGATGCGACAAAGAAGACCTAAGACAGTTGAGCAACTAGAAGCCTGTATTAGACAAGAATGGGACAACATTCCTATTCCTAAACTTGAGCAACTTGTCTCCTCAGTCCCCGGACGTTTGCAGACTGTTATAAAAAAAAGGGATGCCACACAGTGGTAAACCTGGCCTTGTCCCAACTTTTTTGAGATGTGTTTGATGCCATGAAATTTAAAATCAACTTATTTTTCCCTTAAAATGATACATTTTCTCAGTTTAAACATTTGATATGTCATCTATGTTGTATTCTGAATAAAATATTGAAATTTGAAATTTCCACATCATTGCATTCTGTTTTTATTCACAATTTTTACAGTGTCCCAACTTTTTTGGAATCGGGTTTGTAATACCTTAATCTATAAGCAAACGAGTAATCAAAACGAGTAATCAAAATCAAGCCTACACCTTTATTGTAGTAGTTGAAGTATTGTGATGTCTAACGTTGTTAAAAAAATTTTTTTTCCAGGCCTGGGTCAGTGGGTGTGGATACAGAACTTATTTTTAAAAACCAGACTGTGCTTCCAAATGCAACAAGCATTGAAGAATCTCTAAAGACAGCAATTGCTGAATCAAAAGTGTTCCTTGGTGTGATTCCTTCCAGTATTACTGTTGGTGAGTTTCCTCATTTCCTCAAACTGTTTTTTAATGTAGCTAATGATTTGCTGGAATTGTTCCTTCATTAGCTGGTTTGTACTTGTTTTTCTATACTTTCAGTGGAACAGCAATATACAACTTCAACCACCAGCCACACTCAGACATCACAAAGTGTTCCTATAATGCAAACATCATCTGCTGTTGCACCGGTTCTGTCTAGTATGCTGTTCATGCTTCTGCTTCTACTATGGAATGAAACACTGTAATTCTGCAAAGCTTTACTCCATGTGTCACATTCAAACCTACAATTAATATTGTGACAACTCTATTATCTGCTTTTGTGATACATTACTCTTAGTTTTATGTAATGAAAATTGTGATTTACCTGATACATTTAATTATTATTCTTCAGGCATTTCTTGGGAATTTCAACACCTATAACACCATAACTTGTATTTTGCCTAACCCTTCTTGTATTTTTCTTTTCTTGGATGTTAAAGAAATTTAAATGTAATGCATATTTGTAAATAACAAGCAAAATACAATACAATGGTTTTGATTTAAAAATATTATATATAATTTATTTTGTTGAATTTAATTGTAATCTGTACTATTTGTGCACTATTCCTTTGTTATTCAGAAAAGTGTAGTTAAGATAAATTTATTTGTATGAGTACCAGTTTGTCAAGATAGTTTCTGTTTCCAAGAATGCTTTGCTTCAATAAATGCTGAAATTATTTGTCTTATTATTTATTATTATCATTATAATTGCACAAGAGTAATATTGAAGATTAGGGGAGTGAAACGTCCATGTGTTCAAACCTTAGGTCTGAACCTGCTTGTGCTCGGTAGGTTATGTTTTGGGAAAAAAAATACAACAGCATCCCCCAACCTAGCCCCCGTCTAGGCAGGTTTTGGAATAGGGAGACTGAGGAGAGATGCACGGGCCCATGCATGTTAGATTATACCATTTTGGCTGTTGATCAACTCCTGTCTGGGACTCCAGGCAGACTCCAGGCCTAGGCACAAGGGTGGAAAAAATAAAATATCTGGCCCGATATGACTACAGATAGGTAGGATTTAGGGCAGCATATGGAAAACCAGACTCGATTTCTGGTTAAGGTTGTAGGAAACAACTAAGTTAATTGCCCATCAGTCCAAAGAGGTTAGGTTTTGGAAAAGTACAACAGCTCCCCCCAACCCTAGCCCCTGTCTAGGCCTGGTTTGGAATAGGGAGACTGAGGAAAGTTGCACGGTCCCACGCTTGTCAGACTATACCACATCGTGTGAGATCATCTCCGGTCTAGGAGCTGTGCTTGTCTAAGCATTGGGCCTAAAAAGTGAGAGTTAGGTTTCTAATCACCGGGTCTGTGACTTTTAAGTTTAGCTAGGTTCATAATCGTTGAGGTTATGGCGGTTAGGTTGAGAGCGGGGTTTCCAGCACTCAATCTAGATCTAAATAGATGTGAGAACACAATGGAACTTGTTCCAGATCGGCGGTTAGGATTAGAAAAAAATCCAAGAGCTGAAGCACAGTCCAGCTCTGGTAATGCACAGTCCTTCAATACTCCTTCTGGCCGCTCTCCTGCCTCGGCCAAGGCCCTGCCCACTACTTCACCACCAATATATTTGGTCTTTTTAATGTTGAACCACAGATAGTGAGATATTTAAACGTTAGAGTTAGGAACGAATGAGATCCAGAAGCTGAAACATAGTTCAACATCGGTACATGCACTGTCCTTCTTATACTCCTAATGGCCACCTGTTTTCACCGCTCGAGCAGAGCTCCACAGCCCAGGCCCACAACACCCCCCCGACAAAGAGAAATCCTGATGAATATGCTGTTAAATTCATTATTTATGATATAATAGGTGTAATGGATAGGGTTAGCGTATATAGGTTTCAAACTACCAGGGGTAGAATGAGTAGGTTTGCTTGTTAGGGGAAATGAAACGTCCAAGGTTCAAACCTAGGTCTCTGAACCTTGTTGTGCTCGGTTCCATCCGCCCACTGACCACTAAAGACCCATCCAAGCCAGGCCAAGTTCACAAGCACGCATCCCCGCCTTTCTCTACATCTGTGTGATTAGGGTTTTTCCCCAGGGATTAGGGTTTTTTCCCAGGGTTACGCCACAGTTAGGGGAATGAAACGTCCAAGGTTCAAACCTAAGGTCTGAACCTGGTTGTGCTCGGTCCATCCGTCATCACTGACACTAAAGACCATCCAAGCCAGGCCAAGTTCACAGCACGCATCCCCTCTCATCCTTACATCTGATTGTGGCACGACCCTCCCGATCAAAAGCCCCCAATGTGACCCAGGTAAGCAGCCCAGGGTTGAGTGAATTCAGCCCTAGGGTTGAGTTTCTCTATACAGCGGCTTTTTTTTTTTTTTTTTTTTTTTTTTGAGGCAGGTGTGTATTTATGTGTAGGTTGGACTTAATGTTTTGTAGGTTATGTGTTGCTGGGACTTAGTCATAGTTTTTATTTAGCGTTTTGGGTGAGTTTGTCTAAGTCATATGTATTGGGACCTAATCATATTGGTTTGACTAGTGTTTTGGTCATGGGACTTAGTCATATTGGTCGGATCTCTAGCTGGGTGGGTTTGACTTAATCATATAAGCTGGTTTGGACTTAGTCATATTGTTTGGACTTCTAGTGTTTTGTGTGGGTTGGAATTTGAATGCTATAAGTTGGTTGGGACTTAGTCATATTGGTTGGGACTTAGTCATATAGATAGGTTGGACTTAGTTTTTCTTTTTGGTGGGGTTGACCTAGTATTATGTGGCTGGTTGGGACTTAGTCATATTGGTTGGACATAGTTATGTGGCTGGTTGGGACTTAGTCATATTGAAGTTGGGATTTAGTGTTTTGTGTGGGGTTGGACTTAGTCATATAAGCTGGTTGGGACTTAGTCATATAGGTAGGACTTAGTTTTTCTAGGTGGGTTTGACTTATAGTCATATAAGCTGTGGTTGGGACTCAGCCACTGGTTTGACTTAGTGTTTTGGGGTGGGTTGGACCTTAAGCGGTTTTTTGAGTGCTTCTGAGTGTTTTTTTGAGTGTCTGGTTAGGTTTTGGGTGGTTTTGGTAGGGTTGTTGTTGGTTTGAGTGGTTTTATGTTCTTGAGTGGTTTTGAGTGGTTTTTGAGTGCTTGAGTGTTTTTTGAGTGGTTTGGTTAGGTTTTTAAAGTGGTTTTGTAGGAAGTTTGGGTGTTGGTTTTTGAGTGGTTTTGAGTGTTCTTGAGTGTTTTTGAGTGGTTTTTGAATGCTTCTGAGTGTTTTTTGAGTTGTTTGGTTAGGTTTTGGGTGGTTTTGTTAGGGTTTTTGTTGGTTTTGAGTGGTTTTTAGTGTTCTTGAGTGGTTTTTGGAGTCTTTCTGAGTGTCTCTGAGGTTTTTTGACGTGGTTTTGGGTTAGGTTTTGGGTGGTTTTGGCTAGGTTAGGGGAATGAAAAAATCCGAAGATCCGGGGGCCCCTACGGTTCCCAGAAATGGTTATGCACAGTCAAGACTTCTACTGACCACTAAAGGTAGTCCAGGTCCAAAGACAGTCAATACCATGCGTCCCCTCTGTTCTTCTCCAGTGCCACTATATATTTAGTTTATATCTATGAAGCCTGTGTCATAATTAATTATTTACTTTATTTATTCATACCGTAGAAGCCAGAGAGGGGTGGGGTAACCATGGTGTATGATACATCAAAATGGTATATGTGATAATCCCTTTTTAATTTTTTATTTATTAATATTGCAGAAACCAAGAGAGGGGTAAGTATACACGGTATGGCCAGGAGAGGTAAGTATGTTACCGGCATGGTAAATCATAATAGTTATGTATGTAAAATTGGCGTCAATTTAGCATTATGTGTGTGGATGCATCTATTATAGTCTATATATAAAACATTTTTTGCATGTTTTATTATAAGATAGTTATTTATATGTTAGCCACTTTCATGCCATTTAACCCAATGCTATGCTCGTGATAATCATATAATTATTTCTATTTTTCCAGGAGCCCAGGGCCACGTCCACCAGGGGCATGACACAATGGTTAGGCCAGGCTAGGGCCAGGCCAGGCTAGGCCAGGGCCAGGCCAGGCCAGCCAGGGCCAGGCTGTGAGCCAGGCCAGGCCAGGCCAGGGCTGCCAGCCAGGCCAGCCAGGCCAGGCCAAAGCCAGGGCCAGGCCAGGGGCCAGGGCCAGGCCAGGGCCAGGCCAGAGCCAGGGCCAGGGGCTGGGGCCAGGCCAGGCCAGGGCCAGGCCAGGGGCCAGGCCAGGCTAGGCCAGAGCCAGGGCCAGGCCAGGCTGTGCCTCAGGTCAGGCCAGCCAGGCCAGGGGGCCAGCCTGTAGAGCCAGGCCAGGCCAGGAGCCAGGGCCAGGGCCAGGCCAGGCCAGGCCAGGCCAGGTCAGGTCAGGGGCCAGGGCCAGGCTCAGGCCAGGCTCAGGTCAGGCCAGGAGCCAGGCCAGGGCCAGGGCCAGGCTCAGGGCCAGGCCAGGTCAGGGCCAGGCCAAGCCTCCACAGAAGAAGCTAAAAGAGCAGCAAGCAAGCACAGAGCCGCGCCATAGAGCCCAGGCAGACCTACAGAAAAAATGCAGGCACAGCAGCAGAGCATGCAGCAGCCCAGAGCAGAGCTACAGACAGACAGACAGACAGCATACAGACAGGCGGCAAGCATGCAGCGAGCAAAGGCAGACCGAGAGCGCAGGCAGGCAGGCAGACAGACAGACAGACAGACAGACATGAGCTCATGCAGGCAGAGAGCAGCAGGCAGCGTAGGCAGTCAGAGCAGAGTAGAAGCTAGAAAAAGGGGAGAGAGGGGAGTCAGCCCGGCACCCCCGAGCAGGCAGCCAGACAGGCTAAGTCAGCGCTTAGACAGGCACGAAAGAGAGCATGAGATTCAGGCTAAGAACCAAGCAGGCAGCTGCCAGCACCAGCAGCTCAAGCTAGCTACAGAGCAGGACAGAGCACAAGCCAAAGCAGCAGAGGAGCCAGCAGGCCAGGCCAGGGCCAGAGCCAGGCCAGGCCAGGGCCAGGGGCCAGGCCAGGGCCAGGGCCAGGTCAGGGGCTAGGGCCAGGGGTCAGGTCAGGGCCAGGCTCAGCCTGTGACGGTCAGGCCAGGCCAGAGTGGCCCAGGCCAGGGCCAGGGCCAGGCCAGGCTCAGGGCCAGGGCCAGGCTCAGGGCCAGGGCCAGCCCAGGCCAGGGCCAGTGCCCAGCCTGTGCCAGGGCCAGGCCAGGCCAGGCCAGGCCAGGCCAGGCCAGGTCAGGCCAGGCCAGGCCAGGCCTGGGGAGCCAGGCCAGGGCCAGGCCAGGCTCAGGCCAGGGCCAGGGCCAGGCCAGGGCCAGGCCAGCCCAGGGCCAGGCCAGGCCAGGGCCAGGCCAGGGCCAGGGCCAGGGCCAGGCCAGGCCAGGGGCCAGGCCAGGCCACAGGCCAGGGCCAGGCTCAGGAGGCCAGGGCCAGGGGCCAGTGCCAGGGCCAGGGCCAGGGGCAGGGCCAGGCAGGGCAGGGCTAGTGCTGCCAGGGCTTAGGGCCAGCCAGGCCAGGCAGGGCTAGGCCAGGGCAGGGCAGGGCCAGGCCAGGGGCCAGGGCCAGGGCAGGCCAGGCCAGGCCAGGCTAGGGGCCAGGCCAGGCCAGGCTGTGCAGGTTAGGGCCAGGCCAGGCCAGGGCCAGGGCCAGGCCAGGCCAGGGCCAGGGGGCAGGGCCAGGCCAGGGCCAGGCAGGGGCCAGGCCAGGGCCAGGCCAGGCCAGGCCAGGGCCAGGCCAGGCCAGGCCAGGGCAGGGCCAGGGCCAGGCCAGGCCAGGGGGCCAGGGTTAGGGCCAGGGCTAGGGCCAGCCAGGCCAGGGCCAGGGCAGGGCTAGGGCCAGGCTAGGGCTAGGGGCTAGGGCTGAGGAGCCAGGCCAGGCCAGGGGCCAGGGCCAGGCCAGGGCCAGGCCAGGGCCAGGGTTAGGGCCAGGGCCAGGGCCAGTGATGGGAGCGGCTACAGCTGCCAGGGCAGGCCAAGGGAAGCGGCCAGGGCAGCGGTCATGGTCAGGAAAGCAGTCGGTGATGTCATCAGGGGAAACTGTGGTCTTTAATTCTTTCATAAGAATTTTGCATGGCAACCTACTGGAAAGCTTTTCAATTCAGTGCTTTATTCATATGGCATTTTTTCCCTTTTTGCTACTACAGTATAGAAATGTTCTCTTCCTCCTTCCCTCAAATAAAAAAGAAAATTGCTTTGAATTGAAGAGGTTTTTTGTTATCATTTCGGCTGTTTTCTCACAACTGGTTTCTGGCATCAGTGTTTGGTGTAGGTTCTTCTTCTTTCTGAGACCTGGACATTTAGAAGAGGATTAGCCAATTTTTGCACAAAATATACTACATTGTGCCATGGGGTCTCTTTATTTTGTGTGGTTTTTTTTTTTTTTTTTTTTTATTTTCACATATTCATAATTGAGTACAGGTTTTAGGAGTGTGAGTTCTGTTTAAAATTTTCTTTTTTTTTTTTTTTTTTTTTTAATACACAGGTAATGCCTGCCTTCGTAGATTTGATTGGCTATCTGTCATTTTGATGTTGACCAGCTCTGTTAGACTATTAATCAGCTTAGATGAGTCCTTTATTTGTCACCAGAGTTCAGTTAGTGTTATTATGCAGTTATTTCACTTTTTATTATTACACGCCTATGAATGCCTGAGGGTCAAGAATTCCACGGATCTCATGCTGGGAACGGCAGTGTACTCAACTTCATGTAGAGCTGCACAGACTGACTGGCGGGAGTTGCAGCTTGGGTTGGTGGTGGAATTAAAGTGTAGATTCAGTCTGACACATTCTACTACTTTGCCCCAGACTGTTCTCAAAGACCTCCCATACAATTTATTTATTTTTTTTCCAAAGTGCGGGCACTGCAATGTAATTTCTATGAGTTCCAGGAGGCGAGCACTAACGTGCTTTCGTCAACAAACATAACCTTAACCCGTGCATCAGTTGGTGGGAACAAACTCTATAAATATGAAGTCAGGGCTAGGTCTGTATGGGCTATGTATCTGAGGGGCTAAGGACTGTAAGGTGCTAGCTATTCTTAAGTAGATGGAGAGCTGATTCATGTGTGCCTTTGCTAGAACAAACTTCTCAAAGCCAGAGAAGGAATAGAGTTCAAAAAGATTTTATGTTATAGGCATATGCGGAGGAGGAGTCAGGTTATAGTTAAGTGCATTAACCAGTTCTCAGGATTGTGCACATATTTAAAGATGAGCATTAATGCCGGTACAGAGTAGATTAGTCTTGAACCTTATGTTCTTTGACAGGTCAGCATACACTTATGTATGTAAGTGTGGTTTTCTCTGGATCGCACACACACAGAATTAAACACTCAGCGTGGAACATAAAGTTAATCATATGGTTGCCGCTGCTTGTAATGGAATCACATGGCTCATTTCCGCCGAGGACCAGTGCCAGCTGATGCAATAAAAGATTGCCATCGCCTTTCGCATGCATGCAGCTCAGAAGCACTCCATAGAAAGCATGGCATTGAATTCAAAATAAAAGTCCCAGCGAGAAGTGAGGACTTTTGTGCGTCTGCATTATAAATCAGTGTGTGTAGACGCCTCATGTACAGCTGTCCCAAAAATCGTGTACAATTTGTCCCCTCGTAAAGGCTCACTGATCAGCCTCTCTCTTCTGTAGGTCTCCCACGGCAAAACCTTCTCATCCGAGTCTGGGATAGCTGCTGGGAGTGAGAGGATTAGATTCAGGCAATTGGTCTGGTGTAGATTTTTGTCTTGCTGGAGCTACTTTGTGCCGTCCCATCAGCGCTCTGGTGTGCCTTTAGTTACTTGGCCAATTGGCCAAAAGCCCTAGGAAGTTGTGAATTCATCAACAGAACAACAGAGTTGACCGCCAAGATCCCACAGCGGTGGTATGCTTACTTTGCCCGGTACTGTAGCGTTGGCTGGATAATTTTACACCTTATAAACCTAGACCATGAGGAGTGGTTTTCCCAAAAGTACTGACAGTCCACATCTTTCTAGGTGCTGAGGGCCTTTGGGGTACATACCACTTACAGATTAAGCACTTAGCTGCCCCATCAAGAGGGATGTTCGGGTGACTGCCTCCATATCTGCAATATTGGATGAAGTATATCCCAGCACTGTTCACTATTGCCTCGCACTCCACAAGAGGAGGTATTCGGAGGACGCTGCTCCATACTGATACAAGAGATTTGATCTCGTCCCATGTCCACTGAATGGATGCTGTGGGTTGACGGAAGCATCTTCTGCTTCCAGCAAGTGCTGAAGCTCTGAGGATAGACCAAATGGCTCACGAGCTCTTTCTATGCCTGAATATCCTGGTTGAGCAAGTCAGAGTTGTACCTCTATGGCATGAACCTTCTGAGCTGCTGTAAGGAGTTGAAATCCAAGCTGTGTTGGAGTCCGTACACGCTGTGGATAGACCATTGTAAATAATGTCCCTATCTCTCTCTCCAGATAGGTGTCCCAATCGTGAAGGCCAACAATTACCCTGTGGGATAAAGCCATCTAGGCAAGATTAGAGCAAGGTAGTCTGACATCTTGAGGCACCAAGGCTAGCCTTCATCCTTTCTCCTTAGAGACATTGTACATATGGATCGCCATCTCTCCCCCAGGTAGATGTGCCGCACTACCTGCGCAAGAGCAACACAATGTGTTTCTCACCTGTGGCAGTCAATGGCCATACTTATAAGGTGCTGTGGCTGGATGTTCTAGACATCGGGACTCAATTGTCAGATGCAGCTTCACTGCCACATCTACCACCCTACAGTAGATCCTGGTGTACAGGTAGATGGCGACTGCATTAGGTACCCGCTTGACCTCCTGGGGTGGTTCAGTCTTCGGGAAGCAATCATGATGGATTCCTTGTGTTTTTATTTGTGGCAAGGCAAGTGTCATACTCTTGTTTAAAGGGGCTTGGTGGCTGGATGTCTAGGATCCCGGGAGATCAGATGTCTGAATGCAGGTTGAGAGCTTCAGCCTGCCACAATCTACCCTGAGTATGATTCTCTGGTGAAACCAGGATAAGTAGGCGACTGCTATTAGGTACCGGCTTGACCTCCTTGTGGTGGTTCAGTTCTTCTGGGAAACAATCATGCTGGATTCTCTTGTGCATTTTATTTTTATGCATTTAGCAGACGCTTTTATCCAAAGCAACTTACAGTGGATTCAGGCTAAAATTTTTACCTAACATGTGTTCCCTGGGAATCGAACCCACAACCTTTTGCGCTGCTAACGCAATGCTCTACCACTGAGCCACAGGAACAATTTGTAGATTACCATTTCTGCTTGTTGGTAATCCGAAGCAGTAACAGTGTTACCCTGTCCAGCCACCCCATGAAGCTCACGCAACACAGCCTCAATCAACCAGATCCTTCCAAGTGTGTTGGCCACTTTGTAAAGAACATGGCCAGGCCGCAGGAGATTGACTTTCTGTATTCTGAAGAATCTGGATCAAGCAGCTTAAACCTTGGGGGAAAACCATAGGCTCAGTCGGGGGCCAGTTCTCCTCTGGCCAGGCAGAAACCAGCAGTTCAATTCCAGGCTGCTGGAAAGTCACCTTTGTGCAGAGGACTCAACTGGTTCCTGTGGTCTTGTCCCGTGGTCGTCTGTGAAGAGGTCTTTACATCTGTATCTGGGGCTCATCTAGTTGTCCTGGTCTCCGTTGTCTTTTAGGGCTGTAGAGATCCCTTTCTAGGTGCTGATCCACCATCTGTTCTGGATACATACTGGATCAGAGTGACTGCAATGACCATCTGATCTGGATACAGACTGATCTGGGGGCTACGGTGACACCTCAGAATAAGAGAGAGAAACAGACTAATATTAGCGTGAGATGCCATTCGCCTAACAATGTAGCAAGTATATTGGGTGTTATGGGAACTGTTCCTCGTTCTCAAGCTGACCCCACTAATGCAGCCTAAAAATCCTTTAACGGATTTGGATTAGAAGTGTATTAGTGTGTTATGTGTAAGCTACAGTAGGTTAAAGAGATGGGTCTTTAATCTAGATTCAACCCACTGGGGGTCGCATAAAACGTGGATACGCAGATTTTGTGGCATCTTCTGCTGATAACATCGAAAATAAATTAAATTACACTTTCAGTTTTGATCATACAGATAAGAGCAACCCACATCAATCAAATATGTAAAGGGTCTACTTTATTTTGTATACACATATAATAACAACAAAACTTTGTGCATTTATAAAATAAAGAAAACAAACAGGGTGAGCTGTCTGCCACCTTGGTCTTCTTTTTTAGAAACGCGCGTCATTAAAATTAACTTTAACTCAGCACATACTCAACACAGAGACATGAGATATATATCTATAGAAAGCTTGACTTGTCTACTTTTAAATTAGCAAGTCTTATCGAAAACAAATATTCTGTGATAAAGTAATCCATATGAAACCAACGCTTAATGTCCAGTCTTTCAGTCCTTCATTATATCTAATGCTAAGCATGCTATTAAAAATCATCCATGTGAAGTTTGCGATTGTGGTAACCGCCCATATCATAGCAACAAAGCAGCAAGTGTTTTTAAATTTTATTTTTTCGCTTCACGCCTGAGAGGAATAAGACAGAATTCCCCTCAGAAAAAGACTCACTGTGACAAATAAACATAATTCACCTCAAGAAGCTTTTGATTACCTTTGGATTATTGATGCAGCTGCTTGATCCAGCAGATATCATAAACATGAGTAAGTATTTTTTTCATTAACCTACTTGTATTAGTTTTCACATAACCTGTACCACATTTTACTAGTTAGACTTTTCCCAAACTATAATTCCTTAACTAAATGTATAATCAAGTGAAACATTATAAAGTTTCATTCACAACATCTAAATGTTTACAAGAATGCCAGGATGTTTTTTTTTTTTTTTTTTTTTAGATTTCATGTTCTATAGCAATATGATGTAAAAAAATATGAGTTATAATGTTACTAGCCTAATATCAGTAAGAATAATTAGACAAAACTTTACTGTGATAAGCTATTCTCTGTTCACGAGTATAGCCATATATGTTTATAACGATATATATTGTATAGGCTACCACATACAAAGCATGCTTGTGTTTTTAAGAATGTAACTAAGCTTCTGTTCATGAATATCTGCTCTGGTTTAAATAGTTTGAGGTACTATACCCCGTCATGGTGTTTCGTCTTCTTGAGGTATAATGTATCCAGATACGCTGTAAATATCACTGATAATAAATGTGCTATGTGGTGTAGATTGTGTTATTTTTCTTCCCTATACATTACTACTAGTATCAGTGATCATCATAATACCAGCATAATGTAGTTTATTTGTGTAAACAGCATGCTTACCTTGTTATTTCAGATGTGAGGATAACCTGTGAGGATAACAAATAACCCACTGCAAAGCGAACCTGAACACATAAGCAGCCCACTCAAGTACCTGGAACACAGCTAATCCAAGTGAGGGTAGTCAAACTCCCATGAGTCTCTATCCGATGTAAACATAACAAATACCACACTTTGGAAATGCCAGCGTATGTGGTGTTTCATCTTAGATATTTCAACATGTGACACAATACCAGTCAAAAGCCTTTTGAACAGTAAGATTTTTAATGTTTTTTGTAAAGAATCTTTCTCTTCTGCTCACCAAGCCTACATTTATTTGATCCAAAATACATAAAGTTGCATTTGCTAATCAGTAATAATTGTGAAATATTTTGTATATTGTAAATAATTGCTTTCTATTTAAATATATTTTAAAGTGTAATTTATTCCTGTGATCAAAGCTAGCACATTTTCATCATCCATTACTCCAGTCTTTACTCCAATTGTAACAATATTCACTATACCATTCAAAAGCTTGGAGCTCAGTAATCTATATGGAATTTAAAACTTTTAGCACACATTTAGCACACAAGTGATAGTTAAAGCAATGCTGTTTCCTGTTAACTTTCCTATTCATAAAAAAAACCTGAAAAAAATCTTCTCAGCTACTTTTCGGAAACATTATATAATAGTTAATTTTATTTAAATATATCATACCGTTTTTTTTGGTAGTTAACAATCAAGAATATTAGAATGATCTCTGAGGAAAAAAAGGATTGGAGTAATAATACTAACAATTCAGCTCTGAAAGTCGCTTTGATTGTTCCTAATAAACTGTTTAAAAACTGCACTCTGGAAGTGAATCTCAAGTTATTTTTTTTTTTGTGGGATAATTAAATATATTCTAAATAACCTACAAACATCACAATATACATTTATTTTGTCCTCAAACATGTTTTTTGAGAACTCTTCCCTCTCGTCACACCCCTGACTGAAAGGCCTCATTATGCAGCTTCATTATGTGGTCTTTGTCTCCTCCGGTGTACCTCACAATAATATTTCATGATAGTTGACGCCTACCTCGCACTTTTATGACCCTTAAGAAACAAAAAAGAAAATTTTAAATCAATACTCTTGTTTTCTTTGAGTGATAAACAAAACGATTTTCACATCATTTTGAAGCAAAAACTTCTAGCGAGCAGCTCCAGGTATGGACGTCTTGTGAACAATGTTCTGTATGTGCTTTATGACCTTTTCATGACTTAAAATTTGTTTTTTCACTAACCATGCATAATGTGTTTTCCACCTCAAAAACACAATCATTTACATAACATGCCATTGCATATTTTGTAGCCCAGTTTGCTACTGAACTTGATAAGCAACTATAAAAAGCACAAAGGTCAGGGCATGTCAAAACTTCTCCAGGCCCCATAAAACCCCCAAAAATCCCAAAGGCCCAAAAAAACCACTAAAACACAAAAGAGAATAAAACTGCAAGAGTGTGTCTGCCTCCCGAACAATGTTACGTAGGTTATTCCAGAGTTTGGGTGCTAAATAGGAAAGAATCTGCCACCCACAGTTGATTTTAATATTCTAGGTATTATCAAATTGCCAGAGTTTTGAGAATGCAGCGTACGTGGAGGACTATAATGTAACAAGAGCACGTTCAAATACTGAGGTGCTAAACCACTAGGGCTTTATAAATGCTATTAAACTACTCAACTTTTCTATTCTAGGAATTCTCTTAGAAGGCACTAAAACCTCATGAGAGAATCTCAGTAAAATATATTTTTTATTATACAAATTCTGAGTAATATGCAAACATAAATGTAACATAAAAATATGGTTTGATCAATAAGTCATGCACTCTTAAAATTTGTTAATTTTTAATACTTTTTGTGTTTTGTCTTAAATGTGTTACAAAGAAAAAAAATGCAATGCAGTGCATCCAACACTGTTATTTATCAGCCAATCACATTGCTGCTTGCATCATTCCATGAGCCGTTACTCTGCTCAAGAGCAAGTTTCCTCACATTTCAATAAACTATGAGTTTGCTGTTTTTATCGCATACAACGTTTGATCAAAAATAACTCATACTTGACAAATTGTGTAATTTTAACCATTAGTATGTAAAAATTTCAGTAAACTCTGTGTAAGGAGGAATAACATAAAATGTCTTGTCCTTATCTAGACAGAGGGTGTGTTAAGAAACATCACAACCAATGTTCCCTCAAAAAAAAAAAAAAAAATCTTGCTCTATACTCTTTCACATTCTATTGGGCGGACATTTCAGCAAATTGAGCAAAAACCATTTCTTATACCAGACCTGTACAGTGCACACACAAAAAAATGTGTAACTTTTAACTTTAATGCACTATTTATCTTACATTTGACCCTTGATGTAACTAAATCAAATCATTTTTTCTCAGTGCTGTTAACAATTCAATTCAATTCAAGTTTATTTGTATTGTTACTTGGAGTCAGAGACGTTCGGATCCATTTGCAGAACTTTATTAAGAGTATGGTCGGACAGGCAGTTATCAGGAACGGCGTCAGGTATGTCAGGGATATCCAGAATCATAAACAGTAACAAGCAGAGATCAGGGCAGGCAGCAGAGAATCAGAGTCGGTATAAACAATCCAAGATCAAACACAGGAAGAACAAACACAGGGAAAACGCTCGGAAATGCTAGACGGGTCCAAACAGAAATGTTTGGAAAAATCAATAAAAGACGTAAACAAACAGACGATTAACACTATTAACAGCAATTATGCGATCAAACTTATAGCATAATGTGGTAGTTCTGTATGTTATCTCAGGGTTAGCATCATCTGAGGTCCTCTGAGGGGTTGGCATCATCTCTTCTCAGGTG
>NC_056597.1:32715807-32722407 GCF_018340385.1 Cyprinus carpio
AACGCTGCGACAGAAAGGAACAGAAGGGTGTTAAGGTGGGCGTGTCGATGCAGATCGACAAGCTTCCTTTCTCCACATTCAGGCACTCACATCACATGGTAGTTGGTGCAGTTGATGTCAGCTGTGACCTTAAGCAGCATTCCTGCGGTGAAACTGGGGAGGACAGGGATGAGCTTCTCGGTGAACCACACTTCCCAGTCATGAGCCACAAATCCCGGGAGCTTCAGTTCAATGATCCCGAAGGTTCGGTTCATCATCACGTCTCTCACAGCGGGGGTGATATCGGGAATCTGCAGGGATAAAGACACCGGGAGTGTGAATGGCACAGCGTGAAAGTAGCGTTCTCTGGGCTAGTCTTCATGGCTTCCACGCGACCTCTGTCAAACGCTTTGATTCATTGACTTGCCTCAGGAGATGCGGTTAGAGCCGTCAGAAACTCCTCCACGTTCTTGAAAGCGTTGCCATTCTCCAGGCGGTCGAACACAGCGTCGATCTGATGGGTGTTGTTCAGCGCTCCGGAGCTCAGTGTCAGTTCAGCTACTTGGCTAGGGCTCAGCAGCGCCAAGGATGCAAACTGAAGCACAACATGGACAGCAGATGATACATCACAGGTGAGGCCGTTTACTTCAGATCAAAAATACATTCCTAAAATAATGACAATTCACATGGGCAACTGGAGCAAGCCAAAGGTTACTCACGCTGGAGAAATTTTCATTCAGCCTTTGCAAGTCCTCCAAGGTAGCGTAGACGGAGAAGTTGCCAAAGTCCTTCTCCAGCCAGTCAGCGCTGCTCGTAGTATTGGCAAGACAGGCAGGATCTGGATTGAACATCGGGGGAATTAAACAGAACACCTTTGAACTGGCGAAACACCCGTGACAAGCCGAGACGCTGAAGGATGCCTAAGGAACTACAGCATGACGGGTGGCAACTCAAGACATTGATAGGGCTTAAAGTACCTGGTAGGTCGTCTCTCGAGAGGAAGGGATTGACAAATTCAGTGAAGACGACCCGTTGTTGCCCCACCTCCATGAGGGACGCTTGACGACTTAGAGCCTGCACCCTATTTCGGGAGAGATCGTCGGTCGTTACGGATTGCTCAACTCCACTCCCCTGACTACCACTTCGGGATTTACAGAGCACTGAAGATACTTACACAACTTGGTAGGTGTCGCAACTGAAGTTCTTGGAGCTAAGGCAGGACAGGAAGTCCCTGGAGACTGCAGGCAAGAATGGTCTCAGCCTTCCCTGGAACCAGTCGGTAATGAAGCGGACATCTGTCAGTTGTGCGGCGCTGAAGTTGTTGACTTTCACCTCTCCAATGGCATCGAGAACACGGGACTCAGGCTGATGGCCACCGAGGGTCTGTGAAAGCAGAGGGACATATCTCAATGTAGAGCCCAGAGACAGCACTCCATCTCCTGTTCCAGAAAGCAGGGGTGTCACTCACGTTGTTGGAGTACGCTGACAGAGCAACCTCCAGAACTCCCGCGACTTTCTGGAAGAAAAGCTTCCACGTCTCTGCGCTGCTGTTCACGCTGCTCGGCACCTTGCAAGTCAGCAGTGTGACGAGGGCGTCAGAGGACAGGGAGGATGCAACCTTGAAAGGAGTGGGCAGATTTGTGCAGTCAGAGAAATGGGAGTATTTGCAAAGACAGGCATTCAGGTGCACCGTTCATGGAAGACTTACCGGAGAGCAGGCATAATTAGAGATGGCGAAGTCGCACAGCTGAGCCGAGGAAGGAGGCTGGCTCCCGGGTCCACCACTGCAAGGGACAAAAACATGTTATCCATTTTCACCACTTTAAAGCCAATCTCTGTTCTCAGCAGGCACCAAACCGATACTCACCTGTGGACACCTCCACACACAGCCTCACCTCTGCAAAGCAAACAAAAACTAAAAAACAAAAGATGAGGTCTAGAACTTACTAGCTATCTCATGATTTTATCACAAACTGATGAAAATCGATCAATCGCAAACTAGCATCCTGTGTTCTGACTCACCATCCACTATTGTCTCTTTGCACTGGCGAGAAGGAAGACAAAGCAAGAAAATATAAGAAAACCATTATGTACAGCTTCTAATGGGCTTGAACTTTACCCATAACCCATGTACGACAATGAAGTACTTACGAAACCCACAGGGCGAGGGGGCGTGCAGCCTGAGGAAAAAAAAAAGACAAACAAGATTTCTGTCAATGGGAGGCCACTTGCAAATTGCTTACATTCACCTGCATTTGGTAAGGACTCTTTTGGTTTACCAAAGAACAACACTGCGATCTTTACGTATTTGAAGGGAGCTGCTCAGGCCATACCTTCTGGTGGTGACTGTCGAAGTTTGTCTATGCTTGACTTCAGCTCCACTCCAACTCCAGTTGGGAGAACCGCCAAAGCGCTCTCCATGCCTTTCAATCTGTGGAAACGTGCAAAAATGGAAAATCTCAACATTTACTTCTATTCACTGAATTAAGACAAGAAACCAAGGGAGCCAGATTGTTTACATTGCGCCGTAAGAGTCGCAGGTGAGGTTGGCGGGGATCACCACCAAAACTGAAGGACTGAAGCTGGCCAGCAGGACCACGAGATTAATTTGGAACCACAGCTCATAGTCACTGGTTTGGAAGAGAGGGAATTTGGGAGCCAGAGCCGTCAAAGTCAGGTTCAGTATTGCGTCCCGGACTTCCGCGTTTGTGATGTAGGTGATGTTTTCCTGAGAGGGGAGGGTGGGGGAAGAGATACATTTAGCACCCCGACAGGACCTTCTAGCACGGCCTCCTTGCCCACAAGCAGCACATTCTTGGTCTAAGCAATTATAGATAAATTGCACACTGAGAAAAAAAAAAAAAAAAAAAACAATAAATTGTAAAAAGACTCACCTCCTTGCTGACCTCCACAAACGTTTCAAAGAATTTCTCTAGCTGCTCCTCATCTGGGGCTTTTAGGATGCTGCTCAACACCTCCTTCACCACGGTCACATTTTCAAGAGCACCGGTGGACGGATCCAACAGCAGCTCTGCTTTCTGGTCAGGTGACAGGGATTCCAAAGCTGCCAGCTAAGGTGAACAAAACCCAGACACAAAGTAAATAACGCATGACGGTTGGTGATTTGCTCTCTTCCCAAAGACATGAAGAAAAAAAAAGAAAACAAAAGAAAACAAATAAACAACCAAAAATCACTACCAGCCAAGAACTCCCTTAAAGCTGTGTGAGAAGAGAAACATAATAAAAATAGGTGATTTACCCCACTGATGTTCAGCTCCTTGAGGTCTGAGTAATTGGCCACCGTGGAGAATAGACCCAAGTTGATGTCAAGCCACTCAGCATCGTTTGCGATGTCCTTTCTGCAATCTGTTTTTCAAAATAGGGGTAGAAGAAGATCAGCCTGCGTCGGTGCGCTGCTATGAAGCCGACACACAAAAACCCTGACCTGTCAGCTTAAACAAAACCAGCAACGCATGCCACCCGGCAACAGAGAGGTGCCGGGAAAGCACGTCCTGGAAGGTCTACCTGGACTGTTGTATCGGA
Organism: Cyprinus carpio; assembly: GCF_018340385.1. Taxonomy (NCBI): domain Eukaryota; kingdom Metazoa; phylum Chordata; class Actinopteri; order Cypriniformes; family Cyprinidae; genus Cyprinus; species Cyprinus carpio. The sequence continues at coordinate 32,719,330 of NC_056597.1, forward strand.
CGGCAAATTGCTTCAGGTGCTCCACCAGAACCCTGGTCATCTCCTGCCTCCTGGTGAATGTCATTTTGTCGAAAACATCTCCCATACCCTCAACGCTGCGACAGAAAGGTACAGAAGGGTGTTAAGGTGGGCGTGTCGATGCAGATCGACAAGCTTCCTTTCTCCACATTCAGGCACTCACATCACATGGTAGTTGGTGCAGTTGATGTCAGCCGTGACCTTAAGCAGCATTCCTGCGGTGAAACTGGGGAGGACAGGGATGAGCTTCTCGGTGAACCACACTTCCCAGTCATGAGCCCCAAATCCCGGGAGCTTCAGTTCAATGATCCCGAAGGTTCGGTTCATCATCACGTCTCTCACAGCGGGGGTGATATCGGGAATCTGCAGGGATAAAACACCGGGAGTGTGAATGGCACAGCGTGAAAGTAGCGTTCTCTGGGCTAGTCTTCATGGCTTCCACGCGACCTCTGTCAAACGCTTTGATTCATTGACTTGCCTCAGGAGATGCGGTTAGAGCCGTCAGAAACTCCTCCACGTTCTTGAAAGCGTTGCCATTCTCCAGGCGGTCGAACACAGCGTCGATCTGATGGGTGTTGTTCAGCGCTCCGGAGCTCAGTGTCAGTTCAGCTACTTGGCTAGGGCTCAGCAGCGCCAAGGATGCAAACTGAAGCACAACATGGACAGCAGATGATACATCACAGGTGAGGCCGTTTACTTCAGATCAAAAATACATTCCTAAAATAATGACAATTCACATGGGCAACTGGAGCAAGCCAAAGGCTACTCACGCTGGAGAAATTTTCATTCAGCCTTTGCAAGTCCTCCAAGGTAGCGTAGACGGAGAAGTTGCCAAAGTTCTTCTCCAGCCAGTCAGCGCTGCTCGTAGTATTGGCAAGACAGGCAGGATCTGGATTGAACATTGGGGGAATTAAACAGAACACCTTTGAACTGGCGAAACACACGGTGACAAGCCGAGACGCTGAAGGATGCCTAAGGAACTACAGCATGACGGGTGGCAACTCAAGACATTGATAGGGCTTAAAGTACCTGGTAGGTCGTCTCTCGAGAGGAAGGGATTGACAAATTCAGTGAAGACGACCCGTTGTTGCCCCACCTCCATGAGGGACGCTTGACGACTTAGAGCCTGCACCCTATTTCGGGAGAGATCGTCGGTCGTTACGGATTGCTCAACTCCACTCCCCTGACTACCACTTCGGGATTTACAGAGCACTGAAGATACTTACACAACTTGGTAGGTGTCGCAACTGAAGTTCTTGGAGCTAAGGCAGGACAGGAAGTCCCTGGAGACTGCAGGCAAGAATGGTCTCAGCCTTCCCTGGAACCAGTCGGTAATGAAGCTGACATCTGTCAGTTGTGCGGCGCTGAAGTTGTTGACTTTCACCTCTCCAATGGCATCGAGAACACGGGACTCAGGCTGATGGCCACCGAGGGTCTGTGAAAGCAGATGGACAAATCTCAAAGAACAGCCCAGAGACAGCACTCCATCTCCTGTTCCAGAAAGCAGGGGTGTCACTCACGTTGTTGGAGTACGCTGACAGAGCAACCTCCAGAACTCCCGCGACTTTCTAAGAAAAGCTTCCACGTCTCTGCGCTGCTGTTCACGCTGCTCGGCACCTTGCAAGTCAGCAGTGTGACGAGGGCGTCAGAGGACAGGGAGGATGCAACCTTGAAAGAAGTGGGCAGATTTGTGCAGTCAGAGAAATGGGAGTATTTGCAAGGACAGGCATTCAGGTGCACCGTTCATGGAAGACTTACCGGAGAGCAGGCATAATTAGAGATGGCCAAGTCGCACAGCTGAGCCGAGGAAGGAGGCTGGCTCCCGGGTCCACCACTGCAAGGGACAAAAACATGTTATCCATTTTCACCACTTTAAAGCCTATCTCTGTTCTCAGCAGGCACCAAACCGATACTCACCTGTGGACACCTCCACACAGCCTCACCTCTGCAAAGCAAACAAAAACAAAAAACAAAAGATGAGGTCTAGAACTTACTAGCTATCTCATGATTTTATCACAAACTGATGAAAATCTATCAATCGCAAACTAGCATCCTGTGTTCTGACTCACCATCCACTATTGTCTCTTTGCACTGGCGAGAAGGAAGACAAAGCAAGAAAATATAAGAAAACCATTATGTACAGCTTCTAATGGGCTTGAACTTTACCCATAACCCATGTACGACAATGAAGTACTTACGAAACCCACAGGGCGAGGGGGCGTGCAGCCTGAGGAAAAAACCAAGACAAACAAGATTTCTGTCAATGGGAGGCCACTTGCAAATTGCTTACATTCACCTGCATTTGGTAAGGACTCTTTTGGTTTACCAAAAGAACAACACTGCGATCTTTACGTATTTGAAGAGAGCTGCTCAGGCCATACCTTCTGGTGGTGACTGTCGAAGTTTGTCTATGCTTGACTTCAGCTCCACTCCAACTCCAGTTGGGAGAACCGCCAAAGCGCTCTCCATGCCTTTCAATCTGTGGAAACGTGCAAAAATGGAAAATCTCAACATTTACTTCTATTCACTGAATTAAGACAAGAAACCAAGGGAGCCAGATTGTTTACATTGCGTCGTAAGAGTCGCAGGTGAGGTTGGCGGGGATCACCACCAAAACTAAAGGACTGAAGCTGGCCAGCAGGACCACGCGATTAATTTGGAACCACAGCTCATAGTCACTGGTTTGGAAGAGAGGGAATTTGGGAGCCAGAGCCGTCAAAGTCAGGTTCAGTATTGCGTCCCGGACTTCCGCGTTTGTGATGTAGGTGATGTTTTTCCCTGAGAGGGGAGGGTGGGGGAAGAGATACATTTAGCACCCCGACAGGACCTTCTAGCACGGCCTCCTTGCCCACAAGCAGCACATTCTTGGTCTAAGCAATTATAGATAAATTGCACTGAGAAACAAAACAAACAAGAATAAATTGTAAAAAGACTCACCTCCTTGCTGACCTCCACAAACGTTTCAAAGAATTTCTCTAGCTGCTCCTCATCTGGGGCTTTTAGGATGCTGCTCAACACCTCCTTCACCACGGTCACATTTTCAAGAGCACCGGTGGACGG
>NC_056597.1:32723133-32725633 GCF_018340385.1 Cyprinus carpio
CATCATATTGTGCAAAAATTGCATAAATTAATATAAAAATGTCAGAGTGTTTTGATTACCAGACAGTCCCTGGCATTGTTGAAAGCGTCTGCTTGTTGGAGGACAGTGTACTGGACAGAACAGAGAAGTTGCGTGCCCAGAGATGAGAAATACGAGCGGCAAAGAGATCTGTCGACCATCGAGTAGCTGAAACACACACAAACAGACACATGATGATCTTCATGAACTCAGTGTGACTGAGGACTTGAGGGTGTTTGTGCTTTCTGAGGTACTTGTAATAGATGAGCACTTCAGTGGGATACTGGGAGAAGGCAGCGAGATCGGCGCTCTTGATGAAGTGATACATGCAGGTCAGTGATGGACAAACACACAAACACACTCATGAACATGCTCACACTCGTCTGAATGATTCTCCTGCACATCTCAGCTCATCATCATATCTGTGTCAATTACTGAATAAGATATTAAATGCACTATATTCAAAGATGCAAATCAGCCTATTAAATCTACTGTATTATATTTGATATGAATTTCTAGATTTCTAGATTTCATGCTCAAACTGTGTGTGCTCAAACATGTTATCTGATTGATAGTTTAGAGGTTTTTATCCAGTAAAAGCTCTTTTAGTATAACTGTACAAACGTCCAGCTTCAGCTGCTGCTTCACGTGTCTTTCTGCTGTCAAATCCAGCATTGGAAAATTATACCAGTCAGTATTTTTCTTGTGTAAATAATGAAGCTGAAGGGTTGATGTAGACTAGAAGTCTATTCTTTTATAAAGATTTCATGAGGTTCTGCAGAACATGAAGGAGCATCTTATTTTGAATGGCAGTGGTCTGTAAAACAAGCATCAGAAGCCTGTGAATGATAGTGTGTTGATCACCTGTGACTCCTGCAGGACAAGCGTCTGATTGACTCGCCGTCTGCAGCCTCGGATCAGACTCATGACTTTACTAGTGCTGAAGCTCTGGATTCGTGAACAGGTGAAGCCCTGCAGCACCTGGAAAGAAATGCTCACACACACACAGCATGTTAACATGGTCAAAACTAAAACACCACTATCTAATCTAACTGATAAGAGCTCGGTCACTCACTCATCTGGGTTGCTGAACTGCGCAGTGACGGTTTCAAAGATCAAAACGGCCTGAGAGGAGGAGAAATTCAACTGTGTCATTATATTTTACCATATGCACTACAACACACTTGCTTCCTCATACAACATGACCTTAATGACTTTATGCGCAATAAATATACATTTCATATACAAAATAGACATTCTAATGTGCGCTTCATACATCTCAACATACAAGTCATTAATCAAGTATATATATATATATATATATATATATATATATATATATATATATATATATTATATACTTGATATATACAGTACAGACCAAAAGTTTGGAAACATTACTATTTTTAATGTTTTTTAAAGAAGTTCTTCTGCTCATCAAGCCTGCAATTATTTGATCAAAAATACAGAAAAAAATTGTAATATTGTGATATTTTATTACAACTTAAAATAATTGTTTTAAATTTATTATACTTTAAATTATCATTTATTTCTGTGATGCAAAGCTGAATTTTTAGGATCATTATGACATGATCCTTTAGAAATCATTCTAATATGATGATTCATTATCAAAGTTGGAAACAGTTCTGCTGCTTAATATTTTTTCAGAACATGTGATACTTTTTTAGGATACTTTGATGAATAAAAGGAAAAAAAAAAAAAAAAAAGAAGCTATGTTTTTTAAAATATAAATATTTTGTAATAACAATATACACTACTGGTCAGTAATTTTTTTTTTCTTTCTTTTTTAAATAAAATCAATACTTTTATTCAAAGGATGTGTTAAATTGATAAAAGTGATAGTAAAGAAAATATATTATTAGAATATATATTAGTTAAATTTTATTTTTATTTTGAATAAATGCAGTTCTTTTAACCTTTTATTCATCAAATATATAAGACAGCAGAACTGTTTCAACACTCATAATAAATCAGAATATTAGATGATTTCTAAATGATCATGTGATAGACTGGATGTTACATGTGACACTGAAGGCTGTAGTACTGATGCTGAAAATTCCTCTTTGCATCCAGAATAAATTATTTTTTTTAAAAGTTATTCAAATAGAAATATTATTTTAAGTTTTAATAAATTTCACAATATTACTGTTTTTTCGGTGATTTTTGAGCAAATAAAATGCATCTTGATGAGCAGAAGAGACTTCGTTCAAAAACATTAAAAATCTAATGTTTCACACTTTTGGTCTGTACTGAATATATATATATATATATATCTATATATATATATAGATAGTATATATATAGTGATAAGATCACTTACAGTGACAGTAACAGCATTTTCCGAACAGAAAATGATCACGTTTTCACTGTCCTCAGGAACAGACGCTCGGCCACACCTGCTCGTTTTTCCATTTCTTCCGCGTTGACCGTCTGCTCAGCCGAAGATGACTGCGGCCATCCG
>NC_056597.1:32728133-32783133 GCF_018340385.1 Cyprinus carpio
CGATAATATCTAGATAAATATGACTCATCATGTACACTCCTAAAAATGAAGGTTCTATATTGATGTCGCTGCCCCTCTGGAGTCCTAAGGGTATTTTTGGGGCCTGGAGAAGTTTTGTCATGCCTGACATTTGTGCTTTTTTCAGTTTCTTATAAATATCTAAATGGCTAAAGTCTAATCTCACTGTAATCAGCACAAACTAGGCTATAATAATATGTGAGCAGCATGTATGTACATGATTGTGTTTTTTAAAGAAAAAAATTGTCATGCGTGCTTAGTGAAAAACTAAAAATGTTAAATCACTTGAAAAAGGCAATAAAAACACAACTATAGAAAATTGGTTCCCAGGAATTTTGAGAACTGGAGCTTGTAGCCTAGAATTTTTTTTTTCTAAATGATGTGAAAATCATCTGTTTACTCACTTACAGAAAACCAATATATTGATTAAAATTTTTCTAAGACACACTTTTTGTTGGTAAAAGTCATATGCGAGTAGGCGTCAACTATCATGAATTCACACCTGAGAAGACAAAGACCTGCATAATGAGCTGCATAATGAGCCATTCAGTCAGCTGTGTCACTGAGAGGGATGAGTTACAAGAAAAGAATGTGAGGACAAAATAAATCTATATAATTTTATGTTTGTAGTTTATTTAGAATATATTTAATTATCCCACAACATAATTTAATATTCACTTGTGAGTGCAGTTAAACAGTTTAGTAGGAAAAATCAAAGCTGACTTTCAAACTGAATTTTTTGCATCATTACTCCAGTCACACAATCCTTCAGAAATCCTTTTAACAATCTTATTTTCTACAAAAAAAACATTTATGGTTATTTTATCATCATCATCATTATTATTATTATTATTATTATTATTATTATTAATGTTGAAAAGAGCTGAGAATATTTTTTTTTAGGTTTTTTAGGGGGGATAAATTGAAAGAACAGCAATGATTGTTACATTTGTTACAGTTACATTTATTGTTACATTTCTATTATTTACATCAAGCTTTTGAATGGTATAGTAGTGTATATTGTTATTGAAACTTCATAATATTTTTTTTACTTGATTATACATTTAGTCAGGAATTATAGTTTGGAAAAAAGTCTTTGGAAAAAGTCTAACTAGTAAAATGTTTACACGTTATGTGAAAAACTAGTACAAGTATATAAATAAATAAATAAGAGACTTAATCATGTTTATGAACTCTGCTGAATAAAGTGATTCATTCTTTTTTCTGAGGAAATCCAAATCTCAAATCCTCAACCACATCACATCTTTTTGGGGTGAATTATGTCTTATTCCTCTCATCGCGAAGCAAACAGTAAAATAAAAAAAAACTTGAAGAACAATCTCGCTGCGTTGTCTTCTGTTGTGTGGGCGAATTCAAGCCGCGCGCTTCAGTGAAACATTTGAATCTCAAAAGCGCGCTCGGCGCGGGGGCGTGGTCACATTAGAAAATAATGAAGGGAGACGTGAAAAAAACGGACATCGCGTTGTTTTCATATGGATTACTTTATCACAGAATATTTGTTTTCAGCAGCACTTGTTTAGTTTAAAAGTAGACATGTCAGGCTTTCTATAGATATCTCTCTCATGTCTCTTCGTTGAGTATTCACTGAGTTACAGTTCATTTTAATGACGCATTTGTATCTGAAGATCAGCGCAGACAAAGGCTGCAGACAGCACTCCTTTTTTGTTATCTTTATTTTATAAGTGCACAAAGGTTTGTTGTTATTATGTCTGTATACAAAAAAAAGTAGACCCTTTACAGATTCGATTGATGTATTGCACTTATCTGTACGATCAAAACTGAAAGTGTAATTTCAGTTCTTTTCGGGGTTATCAGGAGAAAATACCCCAAAACGCGTATACGCGTTAATCGACTCCACAAATTTAAATGACTCATCATGTACACTCCTAAAAATGAAGGTTCTATATTGATGTCGCTGGTCCCATGAAGGACCTTTAACATCCAGCGGAATCTTTCCATCGAACAAATGATTCTGCATAACGGAAAAGTGATCTGAAACTATACTTCACACTAAGAAAAGACGGTTCCTTTAAAAACTGTTCTTTGGGAAACCCAGATGGTTGTTCTATATGAGAAATCCTCCTTTTGGAACCTTTATTTTTAAGAGTGTAGTTTAGTAACGTGATTATTGAGATCGTTGTTGGTGTCTCTCACTAGTAGGCACTGAAGGACGGATTCATCTCGAACAGCAGAGACACGTAGTATTCCAAGACTTCATCAGGAACGCTGGTCTGACCGAAGAGCTGCAGGTTCTCCAGGTTCACGAGGAACGGCTGAAAGAGGTTTTTGAGTTTAAACATGATGACATGAGGGTAAGTAGAAGATGAACGGATACAAACAACAGAAAATAGATCTTCAAGAGTCCTTCAAGACGTGGGCTGACACACCTGAATGGAGCCAAACTGGAGGAGGTCGTCCAGTGTGACGAAGCTCAAGAAGTCTGAGATGTAGTCTGCAAACCAGGCGGTGGAGCTGAGATCCGGGTTGGAGGTGTTATAGCATTTAGGAGTTGAATCTGAGGCTGAGAACACAAAGACAAACGTGGCTCACCATCAGACAAACCCTCATTACCACTGGACATCAGAATCACTCATGCAGTCGATCAGAGCGACTCACAGGTGTTGAGGTAGACCAGGATGGTGTTGTAGATGTCGCTCTGAGAAAACTCCACTGCAGTATAGTTGTATGTAGCCATCGCTGAAACACTAAACAGAGAAACGCACAGAAGCCATCATCGTTAGATGTCTTCTGAGATGTGACAACAAAATCAGGCCAAAACAAAGTTCACTTGGAGTTTGTTTCTGGAGTTTGAAGAACAAAGCACATACTAAACTGAAAAACATAGTAATTAAACACACATCCGCAAAAACCATAGATCCTATAAAAAAACTGATTCTATAATAAATCTCACTCAAAAATCACCTACCGAAACTTCTGTGCTACCTAAAGCTGCTTGGTTCGAAAGGGACTTCTGTGTGAGCTGTGCTTCATACATTACAACACCACTGAAAATAGACAATGGGCTTTTTGTGTGCAAAATCTCTCCAGAATCTCTCTAATGTGACTGTACTTTATGCCTGTATCTGTTGATTCACAATGTAATGTTGAAAACAAGCTACGCACAACTTCTTGAAGGAGAGACAGGAGGTGTTTAGCATGACGTCTGGAGCGATGAACTGTGAGGTGAGGAGAGGCAGGTACTGAACCAGTCGATGATCAAACCACTGATTCACCTCAGACTGGACGTCCACCTTCAGAACCTGAGGCCAGACGCAGGACAACACCTGCCGGGCCAAACCCACGGGCAACAGCGGCTCCTGCGGGACACACAGAGAGACGCTTCTTCATTTACTGCTCCTGCATCACAGTCAGGACCATGGATCTGCGCTGCTTTGGCCACTTCACAGTACTGTATGTACAGAACTATGTGAAGCGGCTAATATACGATTGTCAGAACCAGATATTATCAGATTTTAATCTAGATGGTCATTCCATTAGTTTGTAAGATGAGTGAAAGATGTTCTTACCGTCTGTAAGTACTGGGGTGTCTTTGGGTAATTTCTGAAAAGCTGGCAGATTTGGGTCACATCGTCCACAGCATTCGGCCGGTTGAGAAGACTGCTGACCTCCGCTGGAGACACCGACTCCATCAGCTGTGAGACAACACGCACATCAAACAACAGCAGAACTTACAACACGAAGAGTTAAAGGTGTGCGCTTTGTGATCTGGTGCACATTTAAAATGTTGTTCTCCAAAGCAACGGTTCTCAACCTATTGACTCCCATTGCCCACAATAGCATTCAGAGGCTCCCCTTTAATCATCTATAATCTTCAACAACTGACTCATTCACAGACTCTATATTGGATCAGTATTTGGCAGATGGAGGCGTTCTGACGTCTCTGACCTCTGGCACGCGGGCTGGCGGCATCAGCGACAGGAAGGTGGTCAGATTGGGGAACTGAAAACTCATGAAGGAGGAGCTCAGGAAAGCGTAGTAGCTCTGGTTACCATAGCAGCGCAGTGGGGCGGGGCCTGTGGAGACAGAGGAATGATGGATAAGTGGATGGAGGGATGAATACATGTATGGATGGACGGATGGATGGACACCTGTGAGAGAGCCGAGGATCAGCTGGTAGATCTGATCTTGTGTCTCCGGCTGGAAGGTGGAGCTGGACGAGTTCAACAGCTGCACCCTGGAAGAGCAAACATCAGTGAGCACACAGACGGGTTGTGTGTGTGTGTGTGTGTGTGTGTGTGTGTGAGAGTCTTACGCCTGCTGGCTGATGGGACAGGGTCGCTGCTGGACGATGCTGAAGTAGGACGTCACGTGTTGGACTGTAATGTTGGCTATGAAGGACGGCAGTATGTTCAGGATCCAGATCTGCAGATCAGCGTCTGGTAATGTGGTCAGATTGGCCCTGTCAAACACCTGCTGCAGAACCGCCTCCTGCACGGGGGACGGGAGAACCACGCCCTGCGTCTGGCAGACACAGACCACAGCCAATCAGAACACAGATACACCTCAGATGGCCAATCAAGCCATTCAAAAAACAGAGATGCCCAATCAGAACACAGACACACCTCAGATGCCCAATCATAACACAGACACACCTCAGGCGGCCAATCAGAACACAGATACACCTCAGAGAGCCAATCAGAACACAGACACACCTCAGATGCCCAATCAGAACACAGACACAGCTCAGACTTTCAATCAGAAGACAGAAACACCTCAGACAGCCAGTCAGAACACAGATACACCTCAGATGGCCAATCATAACACAGACACACCTCAGGCGGCCAATCAGAACACAGTCACACCTCAGACAGCCATTCAAAAAACAGAGTATATATATATATAGATATATATATATTATTGGGAAAAAACATGTTATTCCACATTCATGCAGCATGAATGAGCCAACAGAATCAAGACTTTAAATGAATGATTCTTTCGGAAACACAGTTAAACGATTGCTTCTGTCAATAATCAATCTATTGGGTAAAATGACAGATTTTACTTTGATTTAATGGTGAAAAAACATCCCATTTATGCACAACAAATTAATGATTATTTTGATAATTGATTAATCGACCAGGTGTGTCTGCGAATAATCTTTTGATTGGATAAAAAGCCAGATTTAATCTTCCATATTTTTTTGAAAAATAAATAAAATAAATTGTTATTCCACATTCATACAGCACAAATGGCTATTTAGAACTACTGTTTCTTTTTGATAATCGATTAATCAACCAATCAGAACACAGATACACCACATGCATCCAATCAGAGAGAAGAGCAGAGCATCTGAGAGTTTCCCTGTTGATGAATAGTATGTGTTAGGTATGTGTGTGTGTCACCTGTAGTGTAAAAGAGAGGGATGAGAAGAACGCAGTGATCTGAGCGTCCGGCACGTAGAGCAGTAGATTATCGACCGCAGCGGCGCTGGACAGGAATCCAGGAGTGCTGGACAGCTCCACTAACTGCCTCAGGCTCAACAGACTCAGAGTGTCCAGCTGCACAAAGACAGAGGAGCACATCAACACATGCATCTGTACACGCTAAGTGTATGTGTGTGTGTGTGTGTGTTCGTGTGTGTTCATACCACATTGAAGTTGGAGTTGAGTGTCTGCAGGTCAGTGACTGTGGTGAAAACAGAGAAACGTCCAAAGCTGCTGATCAGCCAATCAGAGCTGCTCTGAGAGACGTTCACACACCCTAAACACAGAGCAACACGTCACAACTGAGCACACCCTACAGATCCCTATGTGTGTGTGTGTGTGTGTGTGTGTGTCCAACCTGCAGTGCTGTTCTGAGAGAGGAAGACTTTGATGAAGTCAACGTAGACGTTAGCCTGTGTATCGGTGGACATTACATCAAAACTCTGACTGAAGCTCCTGACACTGTGAAAGAGACCAAACCTCAGAGCTGCATCAACATATGACATGAGTGTGTGTGTGTGTGTGTGTGTGTGTGTGTGTGTGTGTGTGTGTGTGAGAGTCTGAGTGTGTGTGTGTGTGTGTGCATGTGTGTGTGAGAGTGGGTGTACGTGAGTGAGTGAGTGAGTGAGTGTGTGTGTGTGTCTGAGTGTGTGTGTCTGAGTGTGTGTGTGTGTGTGTGTGTGTGTGTGTGTGTGTGTGAGTGTGTGTGACTGTGTGTGAGAGTGTGTGACTGTGTGTGTGTGTGTGACTGTGTGTGTGTGTGCATGTGTGTGTTAGAGTGGGTGACTGTGTGTGTGTGTGCATGTGTGTGTGAGAGTGGGTGTACGTGAGTGAGTGAGTGAGTGAGTGTGTGTGTGTGTGTGTGTCTGAGTGTGTGTGTAACTCACACGCTCCTGTAGGTGTCACAGCTGAAGTCTCTGGTGGACAGACAGGACAGGAACGTCTCAGAGGCGTGGGGTAAAAATGGGCGGAGCCTGGAGTCAAACCAGCGCTGGACGAACGAATCATCTCTCAGATTGGTGGAGCTGAAAGAGCTCAGAGTGACTTCTCCAATCACATTCAAGAATAAGACTGCGGGGCGGGACTTATTCAGCCTCTGACAGAGACACACACAGTTCAATGTTACTTTCTTGTTTGACTTTGGTTTTAATTAAAAAAAAAATATTATGTTGTTAATTTATGTGTTGAATTATTGATGTTGATGTCTCCTGTACTGCATATAACAGACAGCGGGGCGAGTGTGCTGTTGTGTACCGTGTCTGCGAGCAGGTCAAGCGCTGGACCCAGCACAGGGTTGACCTTCTGCGTGAAGAGCTTCCACGTCTCCTCGGACACGTTGTCATTCCCGTCGAGTCCGCATGACAACACCGTCGCCAGGTCCTGTGAGCTCAGATCTGTCAACTGAACACACACACACTAAACACATGTTTACAGAGCGAGAGTGTGCGTGTGTGTTTACACGTCTGTGTACTGTGTGTTTCACGTACCTGTGCACAAGCGTACTGTGTGATGCTGAATTCACAGAGCCGACCGCCATCATGAGACGAGCCGAGATACGCCGACACAACAGAGCTGGAACACACACACACACACTTATGAGTATGACAGAAACTTCAAACAGCCTATCAGAGCACAAATACTCCACAGATGGCCGATCAAACTTAGCGCTGAAGCGAGTGATTATTTTGATAATCAATTAATCAGTTTATTTCTTTAAATAATCAATTGAAAGTATGTCCATTTGAGATTTAAAATCATCTGAAGGCTCATTGAAGATGTTTGACACACCTGTTGGTGCTCCCACACACTGTGGTTTCTGAGAGATAGAGAGAGAGAGAGAGAGAGAGAGAGAGAGAGAGAGAGAGAGAGAGAGTAAGCTCACATAGCACATGACTACAGACAGATAGAACCAAACTAACCAATCAGAGACGATCACTAACCGTTCACTGGTGTGGCGCCACACTGAAGACACAGAAGAGACACACGTGAGCATCACATGAGCTTAAATCATCAGCATACTTTTAAAAAGAGTACTTATTATGCAAATAATACAATTAAAATAATATATTTAAGTGCAAAGAGAATGCAATATTTTCACTTACCTGCAGGATAATTCCAGTTAAATAAAAATGCATCACAGTTTAAAATTCTATTGAATACACTAGGTCAACTAAATACACTTTAATGTCATTTCTATTGTATATCATGTATTTAAATATATTTGTAATGATGAAGTTGCAACTAGTTAGGTAAAATAACACAAAAATTATAATCAAGTACTTAACGTGCTCTAGTATGTTAGTCAGCACATCAAAATAAGTGCACTTCTTTGAAACATAACAAAATATTATTAAACCATAATGTTTTGAAACGCACTTTTAAATGTACTTAAAGTTTGTTTACAAATTAAAAGTTTAAAAGTGTACTTAAGTGTGTCGAGAAACATAGTCATGAAAGTGTCTCTCTTTAAGCACATTTTTTTTTTTTTTTAAAGATTTGAAGTACACTACAACTGCACTATCAATACAATTATGCACTCGTCTTATTCCCCAGGACACCTTCAACACTCACCTGTCTGCTGGAGCTCACACAACCTGAGACAGAGAGAGAAACACACACTCATGAGTGTGTGTGTGTGTGTGTGTGTGTGTGTGTGTGTGTGTGTGTGTTTGATCATTTATATCACATGTCTTATATATATTCACACAGCAGGGAACCTAATTCAGGTGAACATGTGACTTAAAGCAAACTTCTCATGAGAGTGCAAGTGCTCTGGTCTCACCCTGCGGCACGTTCTGAAGAAGAGCTGATTTAGTCCTCAGAATCACTGACTCCAGATCCACCGGCACGCTGACCATCAGATGATCCAGGCGGTGGAAGCTAGCAAACAGACGGACAGACAGACGCATGAGCACGAGACCGTGAGGTTCAGCACATGAAACACATTCAGTACATGACGACACTCACATGATCTGATATGAGGCGCAGGAGACGTTCCTCTGTCAGAGAGAAACACGTCCAGGTGTCAATGGTGGGACAGCAATGAGAAACAGATGCAAAACAGACTGAAAAACTCTCTTACCATCTTTGATGACTCCACCATGATGGGAAGCGTGGAGACGATCCTCTCTCTCTGTGGAGACGCGGTCAGGTGATCGAACACTGCACTGATGACCACACTTTTCTCTGGAAGACCAGGAACATCATCAAACATCAGCCCGACCAGCTGCTCTGGAGAGAGATAGAGCAGGCTGCTCATCTGGAAACAGAGAAGAAAAGGAGGAAATATCAAGTTAAAACTCTTCCACACTTCAAGAGCAAGAGGAAGCTTGTTTTCCAGTAAAATACCACGAGAAGCAAAACTGTGGAAGATACTGTATCCTGTTCTAAGAGAATCTTGAACTGGATTTCTTACTTCTTGTGCTAAAGTCAGCACGCAAGGAAAATTCAACTCTTTTTCTAAATACAAGTAATAGATCTTATTGTGAGCAGGTCATCTGTACATACATTTCACTTATTAATATAAAATCTGCGAGCCACGCCCACATCAATGTATCAGTTTATGCTTCGAACGAGAAAAACACCTCAGTATCTTTCTCAGGTTTGCTTCTCAGGTAACACTACCATGTTTTAGAGCAGTGGTTCCCAATCCTGGTCCTGACCACTGCACATGTTAGATGTCTCCCTGTTCAAACACACCTGATTCAACTCATCAGCTCATTAGTGAAGACTCCGAGACCTCAAATGTGTGCGTCAGATAAGAGAGACACCAAAAGCGTGCAGTGTTGGGTTCTCCAGGACCAGGATTGGGAACCACTGTTTTAGAGTAAATCCTGATGAATGCATTGACTGTTTGTGGTGTAAACGTGATTCATTGACTGTACCGGGTTGAACTGTGGGTTGAGCGAGATCAGCTGATTCAGAGGAACGAGGGCAGAGAACTGGCCAAAGTTACTGATGAGCCACTGAGAGCTGTCGTTGGACACACACGTCGCACCTGAACACACAAACACACAGCAATACAGAGTTATTAATGAGCTGATCTGACCCAGACAGATGAACGACACTCAGAGGAGCGTCTGATCAGTACCTGCTCTCCAGAGGAACGGGACGATGAAGTGTGACACGGCTGTTCGGCGCTGAACGTCATTCATACGGGAAAATCCTGCATCGAACGCTCCAACCCTTCATCACACACACACACACACACACACGTCAATATCACAACACTCAGACTCCAAATCTCAACTGATTCACTAATACTCAGTTCCATAAAACACTGAGAAATTCACACACTGCTCACTCAGTATGTTTGACTGGTTTTAAATGTTTAAAGAGAAAGTGAGGAAGATCTGGGCTGTTTACACTCTCTGGAAGCTCTGGCAGCTGAGGTTCTGGCTGCGCAGACACTGCAGGAACGTCCCGGACGCGCTCGGCAGAACGCTCGCAGGTGTTCATCGAGCCACAGCGCAGCGGTGCTCTCATCCGTGAGTCTGTCCAGCCGCAGCTCCCGCAGGACGTCCAGAACCACAGAGGCAGAGCTGCTGCTCCACCACACCGACTACACACAGAAGATCATCCGCACCAGCACAAGGAAAGAAACACCATTATACAGGAGGTTTCAGCACACAGCACGACTACTCCAAGTCTCTGCTAATGTTCATGATTGAGAATGAATGAATGCAGCACTACTGTGATGTTTGCAGTCACTCTGAGTCTCTCAGGTCCTGTGTTCATGAAGCACTGATGTAGCATTGTTTGTTATTATTTTCTTGTTTAATACTGTAAATCTGCTTTGACACAATCTGCATTATAAAAAGCACTACATAAATAATGATGACTTGACTTGTTATAGACTGAGTGATTCTGAATCTCTGTTTTTCTAGTGTCATTGATATACTACTAAAGTTTTTAGTAATATTTAGAAAAATGCTGTCCTGGCAAGTACAATAGGTGAATCTTTTGGGTTACACTTCATTTTGATAGTCCACTTTAGACATTCTACTAACTATAAGCAACTTTGCAACTACATGTCAACTAACTCTCAGAGTAGACTCTTAGGTTAGGTTCAGGGTTAGTAGAATAAGTTCATAGTCAGTGTGTTGTGGACCCATCAAAATAAAGATTTAAATTATAGTCAGACAGTCTACTAATACTCTAATCACTGCTAGTTGACATGTAGTTGCAAAGTTACTTACTGTTAGTAGAATGTCTAAAGTGGACTCAAAATAAAGTGTTATCATACTTTATTTTATTTCAATTTTAGTTTTTAGTAAAAAAAATACTGTAATAAATGTATTTTTCATTGTTAGTTAATGGTAGGTTATACATGAACTACAGTTAACTAATTGGACCTTATTGTAAAATTTTACCATGTTTATGGTTTTAGTTGTTCTGAATCAGAAGCTCTTACAGACAGGAACGAGTCTGTCCTGTACCTGGTTGGAGAGCTGGATGAGGGCGATGTCCAGCAGGTGTGAGACTCTGGTCAGGAAGAGTTTCCAGCTCTCAGCTGAGCTCATGTCATCCACAGACAGATGAGAGTTCAGTAGTGTGACCAGATAGTCCGCGCTCACATTCAGCACCTGAACACACACATGAACACACCACAACACGCCTGTTTACACCACCATTTCATGTCTGATTACAGAGCCGCATTCTGGGATATAGACTCATGTGTGATTACCGGGGCGCATGCATGTGCTGCAATACTGAAGCCACAAATCCGTCCTTCGTTCAAGCACTGCTGTGCAGCAGAACTGGACAGAGAGGACAAAGTTAGTCAAAGCTGGGAAAAACAAAACAGGAAAATGAAGCCGTAATCAAAGGTCTGTGGTACCTGTCCACTCCACTGCACACCCGAGTCTCTGAAACACACACAAAGAGACACATTACTGCACACTCACACATGATCATCAAATTATAGCAGCATTTTTGCTTTGGATAAAAGCGTCTGCTAAAAGTGTAAATGTTAATGCTGAAAGGGAATCACTGAATACCGTTGAATGGAGTCACGGGACACTGCAGAAGAAAAGACAAATGTAGCGTGAAATGTACAGAACAGACGTAAAGAAAGTGTTTTTTAGGATTTGAAATAACAAACATACCTCATTCACGACTGGGAGAAGAGTGCAGTCTGTGAGAAAGTCAAAAACAGCATTAATAAGGAATGCAGGAAAAGAACGTAACGGCTGACAGAGAGACAGATGATACGCCGCTGACCTGCAGGAGCCGTGCCGCTGAAGTTATAAAGGCTCTTCCAGATGACGGGCTCCAGATCACTCGCTCCTGAGCTCAAGATCTGCTCCAGCCTCGTGAAGCTGATTCACAGAAGTACAGAAGTAGTCAAGAAGATGTGGTCATTAATGCAGCTGAATCTTATGGTTATTAATAAACTAACACTTACATTATCTGGTTGGTTTGACAGCTGAGTGGATTCTACAAAAGAAAACCAGTAGAAGTCATTTATTTATTTCCATTCAGAGGAATAGAACTCTAAGCAGCAAAAACAGGGTGAGGGCAGTAGAACATTTACATTTACATTTAGTCATTTAGCAGACACTTTTATCCAAAGTGACTTACAAATGAGGACAATGGAAGAAATCAAAACAACAAAAGAGCAATGATATATAAGTGCTATAACAAGTCTCAGTTAGCTCAATGCAGTACACGTAGCAAGGTTTATTTTTTTATTATATAATAAATACAAAGAAAACAGAATAGAAAAAGAATAAAGCAAGCTATTTTTGCATTCATTAATTCTTACAACAAATAAAAAGAAAATATACTAAAGCTTCTAAAAAAACAACGCTCAGATTGGGCAGGTCATTCCATCAGGAGGAAACATTAAATTTAAAAGTCCCTGAAAGTGATTTTGTGCCTCTTTGGGATGAACAATAAAGCGACGTTCACTTGCAAAACGAAAGCTTCTAGAGGCACATAAGTCTGCACTGTAAAAAATGATTCACTTTATTTACTCAATAAAATTGTTTAAAATTTTACATCCAATATTATTAATTAAATTTAACACATTAGAATTAATTAGAAATAATCAAATTAGATACTTACAAGCAACCATTCAAAATGAGTAGAAGAACATGAAAAAATTAAGTAACATTTACACAAAAATATTGATTTCATTGAAAAAAAAAAAACAACAACAACAACAACAACAACAAAAAACACTATGCTAAAGAATGCTATGTTATACATGTCAGGCCAGTTGTTGGCGATCATGAAACACCCAGTGAAAACATTATATGCATGCACATGATGTCAGCCTTTTTTACAATTCACATTTTTGTTGCTTATATAGATATGATACAGGCATCATGTTCAAAAGCTTGTGTCTTAAGGCCCCCCAAAACAGAGTTATTGAAGACACCTAAAGTTCACAAACAGAATCAATGAAGGAGAAAAGGGTAAATTTATAGGGTTACCATTATAGTGGTCAGTGTTTGCTTTAGTTGGGCTCTTGACCCTTGACTTTTTAATATTACATTTAGTATGGCTGTTGGAACTGAATTATAACAGCTAGACATGCTAAGAGTAAAGAAGATCAGGTGGTGTTGGTTATGATTTTACATAATCATTGTTTGGCCTGAGTGTTACAAGTAGAGCTTGTTCTCGGAGTTAAATTAGCATTCAATATTGCAGCCACTGTAATTCAACAATAGAATACCCAAAATTTTCTGTAAAATCCAGAGTTTAAGAATTCTGATTAAGAAAAAAAAATGTAGTGGGAGAGGGAAGACTTATTTTAGGCACACAGTGACATCAAGAACCAGCGTATGAATCTCAAGAATGGTGACAAACAGCATATTCAGATTAACGGATGAACTGTAAGCATCACAAAACAAGCTACTAAAAATTGAGTTTTGATTGGTGGAACCCAGAATGCAGTGCAACATGCTTTTTGATGGTCACCATTGTTGAGGTTCTCAGCCTGATTCTTGATGTCTGTGTGCCTAAATGAAAAAAAAAAATCTTTTTTTTAATGTTGTGATCAGAAGTGCTTCTAAGAATCTCTCTGATTGTGCTGAAAATACCAGACCTTACACTGTTCAGCTAAAGGACGCCTGTTGCTGACAAGATACAACCAACTCAGAAATCTAGATCAAATGATGTCAAAACAACCAACACCACCTGATCTCATTCTTCTTTGGCTTGTCTAACTACTGTATTACAATTAAAGCAACCAAAAAAATTGTTTAAAAGTTTAAGGGTCAAGAGCTCAACTAAAGAAAACACTGACCACCGTAATGGTAACCAAAATGTAGATTATTCTACTTCAGTGATTCTGTTTGTTAACATCAGGTGTCTTCAATAACTCTGATTTTGGGGGCTTGAAAACATAAGCTTTTGAACACAAATGCCTGTATCATCTCCATGTAAGCAACAAAAACATGAATTTGTGAATTACATTTTTGGGCTGTGTTTCTTAATCACCAACTACTGGCCTGGTATGCATAACATAGTATTCATTAGCATAGTGGTTTGTTTTTTCTTTCTCAAAGAATTTTTTTTTTTTTTTAAACTTTACTTATTTTTTTTGTGCTATTTGACTCATTTTGAATGGTTAATTTCTAAACATTTCATTTGATTAATTCTAATGAATTCTTATGTGTTAAATTTAATTAATAATATTGCTTGTAATCTGTTGCCACAATTTTATTAAGTAAATATAGTGTATTATTTTTTTAACAGTGCACACCAACTACGCACACATTTCCTATCATGTATGCCTATGAAAGATGATCGAACCAATCAGAGTAGGTATGGGGTGGGTTAACGTGCAACCCCGCCTCTATATGCAGGCTGCAGCCAGGTGCTTCTCGTTTTTTTGTCCAACAAAACCAATATTTTTGTATACATTTTTACTTATTTTTTTCATGTTATTTTACTCATTTTGAATGATTGCTTGTAAGTATCTCATTTGATTAATTCTAATTAATTCTAATGTGTTAAATTTAATTAATAATATTGCTTGTAATCTGTTGCCACAATTTTATTGAGTAAATATAGAGTATCACTTTTTACAGTGTGAAGTAATGAATTTAGGTAAAGGGGTGCAGAGCCAGTGGTGGTTTTGTAGGCAAACATTAATGCCTTGAATTTCATTCAAGCAGACCAAGCATTATAAACATGACTGAAAGCTTAATAGCACACTTTGATAATACAATAGGATCAGTTACAGATGAATTGCAGAAATGTCAAAAACGTAAAGAAAAAAAAAGTAAATTTATACAACTGGTGTAATTCGATAGAGCATTGTGTTTCTACATTATTGGATCAAAAGATAAAATGAGTAACTTTGAGCTGTTGTTTCCACTACTGAATTTGAGATACAGACCCCAAATTTGGCTTAATAAATATTAACCCTCTGGAGAGACTCAGCTTCTCTCATTTAGAAGACGAGGTCTATATTGAGGATTTTTCAGTTCTCTGGCCAATCTCCCGGGCCCAGGATCGCGCCTTCTCTGCCAGACACCGCCGCGAGCTCCGTGCTCTATTGCGGCAGCTGCTCTGCTCGACCAGCCACACGATCCCCACGAGGCCGAGGCTTAACCGTCCAATTTTTCCCCGGCTTTTATCTTTAGGCTGTGCCTACAATTCCTACAAGCGGGAAGTGGACTTCCCGCATTTAATCCTGAGGGAAACGGCAATTAATTCTGACGCTCCGTCCTCGCAAAGGTAAACAAAGCGGATCTGTACGATATAAGTTATTAGTCTCCCAGCAATCCGCCAAACCTCACTCCTAAATCCACAACAACAGGGCGGCCAATATATCGGGCAAAACTCGCAAGGCCCTGAACTCGCCTCGCTCGACACCTCCATTGACCCGTGGCGCACAAAACCCAGCTCTCCTTAAGCGCTGGCTCGCAGCAGCAGGCCTCCAGCGAGCCTGGGCCGCGCCGCCGATCTCACCGCAGCAAAGCGTCACTGGCTTCCCGCTTCGACTCAACCTTTTACCGTGACTCTTCCGGCCGCAGCGTCACAGGCCGCGTTGCAAATACATTTTTAGGTAAGTCGCTAAAAAGTGTCATTGGTTGGTCTTTAGTTCGGCGGCTGTCCTCTGCTCTTCAGCTTTTTGGGGGGAGTACTCTGGGTTCGGGCCGAACTCCGAGCTCGGAGCCCTCCCTCCAGACAGCACCCCAAATATGCATTATATAAACTTCAGTTAATTATATCTAAGTGTGAACTCATGAAATACACAGTTCTAGAAACTGCCAAAGACCTCCAGCCTTGTCTCTGAAACACTTCTCACCATTGTGGAGAAAATATACAGGAGCTCAAGAACATCTGGAAGTCCTCTTTCCACAGGAGACACGAGAAGATGATCAAACACTGTATTGATGATGAAATTCTGTGGTACACCAGGTTGAGTATTAACAATCAGTCCAACCATCTGCTCTGGAGTGAGATTGGACAGGGTTTCGAGCTGAAGTCACACAGAAGAACAAGAGAATAACAATGAGTGGAAAAGTTCTACATATAAAACTGATGATGTTGGTATTGTAAATGTATTTCTTTTCATCATCTCTGTTCTTTGAACAAGATATGGAGACATACGGGATCAAAGAGTATGTTGATGGAGAGCAGATCTGTGAGAGGCACAAACTGAGAGAACGGGCCAAAGTTCTTCTGCAGCCACTCAACACTGTTGTTAGCAGTCGACACACAGCCCGCATCTGGCACACACAACACACACACAGTGAAATCACCTTCATGAACTCCAGAACCTTTATATGAAACATCTGTGAACCTCCACCTCACCTGTTGTGTTTCTTCTGAGGAAGGGCAGAATGAAGAAGTTCACCATGTTTCTTCCTTGAGTCTCATTGACGAGTGTGACCTCTGACAGACTGAGAAATGGTTGAAAATAATGTTGAACAAGCATCTTATCAGCTCATGACAGTCTTGAGCTATTGTTGAGGATATCTTTTCTTACATGTGCTGGTAAGTTTGGCAGCTGAGGTTTTTGCTGCTAGTGCACAGCAGTAGGGATGATGACGCAAACGGTAAAAACGGCTTCAGATATTGACCCAACAACATGCTGATGAAAGGGAGGTCTCGCCATTGGTCAGGACTGATGCGCTCCAGTCTCAGCTCTCCAATCACATCTAGCACTTGGGACACGACATCACCTCTGATTGGCTGAGACTGATGATGTAATGAGGAGGAATTACTGTCAGATTCCCAGTCAGTCTACCAGTGAACAACAGAGGACAGATGTACAAGACTCATTTACCATATTTGCTGCTGCGCTGGAGAAGATAACGAGGGCTCCGTCCAGAACATCATTTGCTTTGGTGAAAAGCAGTTTCCAGATCTCCTTGGAGTAACTTCTGCTGCTGGATAGTTGACACTTCAGGAGTCCAGCCAGGTTTCCAGCAGTGAAGCCTGTGAGCTACAAACACAGATTTCAGCAGTGGACATCAACGTTCAGGAACTATTATGCCGATTCCAGAAACAGCTGAATATTTGGAGGGACTCAGGTTCTTAGATGATCATCAACATCAGCTCATGTGAACTGAGTTTTCTATTCATGGACTTCTTACCGAAGAGCAAGCGTACTGCTGCAGGTCCGCACTACAGGGGGCGCTCACGAGTCCAGCGGACAGGAGAGTCTCGTTACTGTGGAACACATCAGAATATCATGAGCACTTCCTGTCCCACAGATGATGTCACAGTGTTAAGGTGGAGAAAAGAGTGTTTGCTCGTACCTGTTGACTCCTGAACAAACTCTGGTAGCTGTTAAATCCATCAGAAAACATTAATTAGTGCTACCGGATTTCATTTCTATCTCAGTACAACACCCGTAAATCACAATGCAATAGTCAACCAGGTTAAGAGGAAGTAACAGATGTAGAAAATTGACCAACAAAGCTTGTTCAGATTTGTGGACAGATTCCTTCTTTTTCTTGTTGACTACATGGTAATAAGAAGTCATTGGCATATTCCCAGGTCATATGATCCCAAGATTTATACGGCAAAGTTTATAATTGAGTTTGGGGTAAAATAGGAAGATATGGTTAATTTGGGCGAACAGTAAAGCCAGGAAACGTAGGAGGGAATGAAGATTCAGTTCATTGCAACATTCATCAAGGCTCCATTAGACACACTGATTAGTTTGATTTTAGAAACTAACATGTTCTACAAAAGCTCTTACCATTCACAGGAGTGACCAGACACTGAAACAGATGAAAAAGGGAGAAGAAAGTCAAAGACAAAATGTAAAAATAAATGTTTAAAGCAACGTGTGTTTTGAGTTTCGTGAAAAAGTTTTAAACAGTGAATCATAGTGAGGAAATGTGTAGGACTGAACAAGACAGAGATGGAACGTATGCTAAAAACAAACTCTTACTGTTGGAGGTTCAGGAAGTGAACAGTCTGAAAGTAAGACAAACATTTATTAATTAATTCCATCTGAAGTATTTAGAAACATGCTGATCTTCTAGAGGATTCAACAGCAAGAAGTGAGGAAGATCAAGGATAACCTCTTGCTCCATTCTGCTTGAGTTCTCCAGTTGTGTGCAAGATCAAAGTCTCCACCTCTGTAGGCAGGGAAGGTAAAAGCCTGAAACAGCCTCTGGAATCTGAGAAAGAACAGCAGAATTACAGCAGATCTCAGTGCAAGAGATGCCAGAGACTCAATATCATGTACCAAATACACTTACATCAGTATGTAGGAGCTGCACGGAATAATGGCCTGTAGAAACACAAACAAGCATCAGTGCTGTTGTCACACATATGATTCATCAAACTCACGTATTTGACCACTGCAGATTTACTTTAAATATCATTTAAGACAAACCACATGCAAAGACGAAACCCTGAGGCATCAGACTAGGGTTTGCAAAGAGCCATCGAGAACAACTGTGTAAATTTTACCATCTGTGAGATTGAGAGCAGGTTTTGAAGAACATCAGGAAGTCCTCGCTCCACAGGAGACACAAGCAGATAGTCGAACACTGAATTGATGACGACTTCCTTCTCTGGTAGGCCAGGTAGATCTTCAACCATCAGTCCAGCCACCTGCTTTGGAGTGAGATTGTCCAGGGTCTCCAACTAAAGACACACAGAAGAACAAGAGAATATCGGTGACGGGTGAAAGTGATGTCAGTGTTATTTGTATAAACCTTCTTTGATGAAATCACATGTGAAGATGTGGAGACATACGGGATCAAAGAGTCTGTTGATGGAGAGCAGATCTGTGAGAGGCACAAACTGAGAGAACGGGCCAAAGTTCTTCTGCAGCCACTCAACACTGTTGTTAGCAGTCGACACACAGCCCGCATCTGACACACACAACACACACACAGTGAAATCACCTTCATGAACTCCAGAACCTTCATATGAAACATCTGTGAACCTCCACCTCACCTGTTGTGTTTCTTCTGAGGAAGGGCAGAATGAAGAAGTTCACCATGTTTCTTCCTTGAGTCTCATTGAGGAGTGTGACCTCTGACAGACTGAGAAATGGTTGAAAATAATGTTGAACAAGCATCTTATCAGCTCATGACAGTCTTGAGCTATTGTTGAGGAAATCTTTTCTTACATGTGCTGGTAAGTTTGGCAGCTGAGGTTTTTGCTGCTAGTGCACAGCAGTAGGGATGATGACGCAAACGGTAAAAACGGCTTCAGATATTGACCCAACAACATGCTGATGAAAGGGAGGTCTCGCCATCGGTCAGGACTGATGCGCTCCAGTCTCAGCTCTCCAATCACATCCAGCACTTGGGACACGACATCACCTCTGATTGGCTGAGACTGATGATGTAATGAGGAGGAATTACTGTCAGATTCCCAGTCAGTCTACCAGTGAACAACAGAGGACAGATGTACAAGACTCATTTACCATATTTTGCTGCTGCGCTGGAGAAGATGACGAGGGCTCCGTCCAGAACATCATTTGCTTTGGTGAAAAGCAGTTTCCAGATCTCCTTGGAGTAACTTCTGCTGCTGGATAGTTGACACTTCAGGAGTCCAGCCAGGTTTCCAGCAGTGAAGCCTGTGAGCTACAAACACAGATTTCAGCAGTGGACATCAACGTTCAGGAACTATTATGCCGATTCCAGAAACTGCTGCATATTTGGAGGGACTCAGGTTCTTAGATGATCATCAACATCAGCTCATGTGAACTGAGTTTTCTATTCATGGACTTCTTACCGAAGAGCAAGCGTACTGCTGCAGGTCCGCACTACAGGGGGCGCTCACGAGTCCAGCAGACAGGAGAGTCTCGTTACTGTGGAACACATCAGAATATCATGAGCACTTCCTGTCCCACAGATGATGTCACAGTGTTAAAGTGGAGAAAAAGAGTGTTTGCTCGTACCTGTTGACTCCTGAACAAACTCTGGTAGCTGTTAAATCCATCAGAAAACATTAATTAGTGCTACCGGATTTCATTTCTATCTCAGTACAACACCCGTAAATCACAATGCAATAGTCAACCAGGTTAAGAGGAAGTAACAGATGTAGAAAATTGACCAAAAAAACTTGTTCAGATTTGTGGACAGATTCCTTCTTTTTCTTGTTGACTACATGGTTAGAGGAAGTCATTGGCATATTCCAAGGTCATATGATCCCAAGATTTATACGGCAAAGTTTATAATTGAGTTTGGGGTAAAATAGGAAGATATGGTTAATTTGGGCGAACAGTAAAGCCAGGAAACATAAGAGGGAATGAAGATTCAGTTCATTGCAACATTCATCAAGGCTCCATTGGACACACTGATTAGTTTGATTTCAGAAAGTAACATGTTCTACAAAAGCTCTTACCATTCACAGGAGTGACCAGACACTGAAACAGATGAAAAAGGGAGAAGAAAGTCAAAGACAAAATGTAAAAATAAATGTTTAAAGCAACGTGTGTTTTGAGTTTCGTGAAAAAGTTTTAAACAGTGAATCATAGTGAGGAAATGTGTAGGACTGAACAAGACAGAGATGGAACGTATGCTAAAAACAAACTCTTACTGTTGGAGGTTCAGGAAGTGAACAGTCTGAAAGTAAGACAAACATTTATTAATTAATTCCATCTGAAGTAATTAGAAACATGCTGATCTTCTAGAGGATTCAACAGCAAGAAGTGAGGAAGATCAAGGATAACCTCTTGCTCCATTCTGCTTGAGTTCTCCAGTTGTGTGCAAGATCAAAGTCTCCACCTCTGTAGGCAGGGAAGGTAAAGCCTGAAACAGCCTCTGGAATCTGAGAAAGAACAGCAGAATTACAGCAGATCTCAGTGCAAGAGATGCCAGAGACTCAATATCATGTACCAAATGCACTTACATCAGTATGTAGGAGCTGCACGGAATAATGGCCTGTAGAAACACAAACAAGCATCAGTGCTGTTGTCACACATATGATTCATCAAACTCACGTATTTGACCACTGCAGATTTACTTTTAAATATCATTTAAGACAAACCACATGCAAAGACGAAACCCTGAGGCATCAGACTAGGGTTTGCAAAGAGCCATCGAGAACAACTGTGTAAATTTTACCATCTGTGAGATTGAGAGCAGGTTTTGAAGAACATCAGGAAGTCCTCGCTCCACAGGAGACACAAGCAGATAGTCGAACACTGAATTGATGATGACTTCCTTCTCTGGTAGGCAAGGTAGATCTTCAACCATCAGTCCAGCCACCTGCTTAGGAGTGAGATTGTCCAGGGTCTCCAACTAAACACACACAGAAGAACAAGAGAATATCGGTGATGGGTGAAGTGATGTCAGTGTTATTTTTATAAATCTTCTTTGATGAAATCACATGTGAAGATGTGGAGACATACGGGATCAAAGAGTCTGTTGATGGAGAGCAGATCTGTGAGAGGCACAAACTGAGAGAACGGGCCAAAGTTCTTCTGCAGCCACTCAACACTGTTGTTAGCAGTCGACACACAGCCCGCATCTGACACACACAACCACACACAGTGAAATCACCTTCATGAACTCCAGAACCTTCATATGAAACATCTGTGAACCTCCACCTCACCTGTTGTGTTTCTTCTGAGGAAGGGCAGAATGAAGAAGTTCACCATGTTTCTTCCTTGAGTCTCATTGACGAGTGTGACCTCTGACAGACTGAGAAATGGTTGAAAATAATGTTGAACAAGCATCTTATCAGCTCATGACAGTCTTGAGCTATTGTTGAGGAAATCTTTTCTTACATGTGCTGGTAAGTTTGGCAGCTGAGGTTTTTGCTGCTAGTGCACAGCAGTAGGGATGATGACGCAAACGGTAAAAACGGCTTCAGATATTGACCCAACAACATGCTGATGAAAGGGAGGTCTCGCCATTGGTCAGGACTGATGCGCTCCAGTCTCAGCTCTCCAATCACATCCAGCACTTGGGACACGACATCACCTCTGATTGGCTGAGACTGATGATGTAATGAGGAGGAATTACTGTCAGATTCCCAGTCAGTCTACCAGTGAACAACAGAGGACAGATGTACAAGACTCATTTACCATATTTGCTGCTGCGCTGGAGAAGATGACGAGGGCTCCGTCCAGAACATCATTTGCTTTGGTGAAAAGCAGTTTCCAGATCTCCTTGGAGTAACTTCTGCTGCTGGATAGTTGACACTTCAGGAGTCCAGCCAGGTTTCCAGCAGTGAAGCCTGTGAGCTACAAACACAGATTTCAGCAGTGGACATCAACGTTCAGGAACTATTATGCCGATTCCAGAAACTGCTGAATATTTGGAGGGACTCAGGTTCTTAGATGATCATCAACATCAGCTCATGTGAACCGAGTTTTCTATTCATGGACTTCTTACCGAAGAGCAAGCGTACTGCTGCAGGTCCGCACTACAGGGGGCGCTCACGAGTCCAGCGGACAGGAGAGTCTCGTTACTGTGGAACACATCAGAATTTCATGAGCACTTCCTGTCCCACAGATGATGTCAAAGTGTTAAAGTGGAGAAAAGAGTGTTTTGCTCGTACCTGTTGACTCCTGAACAAACTCTGGTAGCTGTTAAATCCATCAGAAAACATTAATTAGTGCTACCGGATTTCATTTCTATCTCAGTACAACACCCGTATATCACAATGCAATAGTCAACCAGGTTAAGAGGAAGTAACAGATTTAGAAAAATT
The DNA here is from genome assembly GCF_018340385.1 of Cyprinus carpio. Taxonomy (NCBI): domain Eukaryota; kingdom Metazoa; phylum Chordata; class Actinopteri; order Cypriniformes; family Cyprinidae; genus Cyprinus; species Cyprinus carpio. The sequence goes on from NC_056597.1 coordinate 32,750,717, forward strand.
GACCAACAAAACTTGTTCAGATTTGTGGACAGATTCCTTCTTTTTCTTGTTGACTACATGGTTAGAGGAAGTCATTGGCATATTCCCAGGTCATATGATCCCAAGATTTATACGGCAAAGTTTATAATTGAGTTTGGGGTAAAATAGGAAGATATGGTTAATTTGGGCGAACAGTAAAGCCAGGAAACGTAGGAGGGAATGAAGATTCAGTTCATTGCAACATTCATCAAGGCTCCATTAGACACACTGATTAGTTTGATTTTAGAAACTAACATGTTCTACAAAAGCTCTTACCATTCACAGGAGTGACCAGACACTGAAACAGATGAAAAAGGGAGAAGAAAGTCAAAGACAAAATGTAAAAATAAATGTTTAAAGCAACGTGTGTTTTGAGTTTCGTGAAAAAGTTTTAAACAGTGAATCATAGTGAGGAAATGTGTAGGACTGAACAAGACAGAGATGGAACGTATGCTAAAAACAAACTCTTACTGTTGGAGGTTCAGGAAGTGAACAGTCTGAAAGTAAGACAAACATTTATTAATTAATTCCATCCAAAGTAATTAGAAACATGCTGATCTTCTAGAGGATTCAACAGCAAGAAGTGAGGAAGATCAAGGATAACCTCTTGCTCCATTCTGCTTGAGTTCTCCAGTTGTGTGCAAGATCAAAGTCTCCACCTCTGTAGGCAGGGAAGGTAAAGCCTGAAACAGCCTCTGGAATCTGAGAAAGAACAGCAGAATTACAGCAGATCTCAGCGCAAGAGATGCCAGAGACTCAATATCATGTACCAAATGCACTTACATCAGTATGTAGGAGCTGCACGGAATAATGGCCTGTAGAAACACAACAAGCATCAGTGCTGTTGTCACACATATGATTCATCAAACTCACGTATTTGACCACTGCAGATTTACTTTAAATATCATTTAAGACAAACCACATGCAAAGACGAAACACTGAGGCATCAGACTAGGGTTTGCAAAGAGCCATCGAGAACAACTGTGTAAATTTTACCATCTGTGAGATTGAGAGCAGGTTTTGAAGAACATCAGGAAGTCCTCGCTCCACAGGAGACACAAGCAGATAGTCGAACACTGAATCGATGACGACTTCCTTCTCTGGTAGGCCAGGTAGATCTTCAACCATCAGTCCAGCCACCTGCTTTGGAGTGAGATTGTCCAGGGTCTCCAACTAAAGACACACACAGAAGAACAAGAGAATATCGGTGACGGGTGAAGTGATGTCAGTGTTATTGGTATAAACTCTTCTTTGATGAAATCACATGTGAAGATGTGGAGACATAAGGATCAAAGAGTCTGTTGATGGAGAGCAGATCTGTGAGAGGCACAAACTGAGAGAACGGGCCAAAGTTCTTCTGCAGCCACTCAACACTGTTGTTAGCAGTCGACACACAGCCCGCATCTGGCACACACAACACACACAGTGAAATCACCTTCATGAACTCCAGAACCTTCATATGAAACATCTGTGAACCTCCACCTCACCTGTTGTGTTTCTTCTGAGGAAGGGCAGAATGAAGAAGTTCACCATGTTTCTTCCTTGAGTCTCATTGACGAGTGTGACCTCTGACAGACTGAGAAATGGTTGAAAATAATGTTGAACAAGCATCTTATCAGCTCATGACAGTCTTGAGCTATTGTTGAGGAAAATCTTTTCTTACATGTGCTGGTAAGTTTGGCAGCTGAGGTTTTTGCTGCTAGTGCACAGCAGTAGGGATGATGACGCAAACGGTAAAAACGGCTTCAGATATTGACCCAACAACATGCTGATGAAAGGGAGGTCTCGCCATTGGTCAGGACTGATGCGCTCCAGTCTCAGCTCTCCAATCACATCCAGCACTTGGGACACGACATCACCTCTGATTGGCTGAGACTGATGATGTAATGAGGAGGAATTACTGTCAGATTCCCATTCAGTCTACCATTGAACAACAGAGGACAGATGTACAAGACTCATTTACCATATTTGCTGCTGCGCTGGAGAAGATGACGAGGGCTCCGTCCAGAACATCATTTGCTTTGGTGAAAAGCAGTTTCCAGATCTCCTTGGAGTAACTTCTGCTGCTGGATAGTTGACACTTCAGGAGTCCAGCCAGGTTTCCAGCAGTGAAGCCTGTGAGCTACAAACACAGATTTCAGCAGTGGACATCAACGTTTTCTATTCATGGACCCGATTCCAGAAACTGCTGAATATTTGGAGGGACTCAGGTTCTTAGATGATCATCAACATCAGCTCATGTGAACTGAGTTTTCTATTCATGGACTTCTTACCGAAGAGCAAGCGTACTGCTGCAGGTCCGCACTACAGGGGGCGCTCACGAGTCCAGCAGACAGGAGAGTCTCGTTACTGTGGAACACATCAGAATATCATGAGCACTTCCTGTCCCACAGATGATGTCACAGTGTTAAGGTGGAGAAAAGAGTGTTTGCTCGTACCTGTTGACTCCTGAACAAACTCTGGTAGCTGTTAAATCCATCAGAAAACATTAATTAGTGCTACCGGATTTCATTTCTATCTCAGTACAACACCCCGTAAATCACAATGCAATAGTCAACCAGGTTAAGAGGAAGTAACAGATGTAGAAAATTGACCAAAAAAGCTTGTTCAGATTTGTGGACAGATTCCTTCTTTTTCTTGTTGACTACATGGTTTAGAGGAAGTCATTGGCATATTCCAAGGTCATATGATCCCAAGATTTATACGGCAAAGTTTATAATTGAGTTTGGGGTAAAATAGGAAGATATGGTTAATTTGGGCGAACAGTAAAGCCAGGAAACGTAGGAGGGAATGAAGATTCAGTTCATTGCAACATTCATCAAGGCTCCATTGGACACACTGATTAGTTTGATTTCAGAAACTAACATGTTCTACAAAAGCTCTTACCATTCACAGGAGTGACCAGACACTGAAACAGATGAAAAAGGGAGAAGAAAGTCAAAGACAAAATGTAAAAATAAATGTTTAAAGCAACGTGTGTTTTGAGTTTCATGAAAAAGTTTTAAACAGTGAATCATAGTGAGGAAATGTGTAGGACTGAACAAGACAGAGATGGAACGTATGCTAAAAACAAACTCTTACTGTTGGAGGTTCAGGAAGTGAACAGTCTGAAAGTAAGACAAACATTTATTAATTAATTCCATCTGAAGTAATTAGAAACATGCTGATCTTCTAGAGGATTCAACAGCAAGAAGTGAGGAAGATCAAGGATAACCTCTTGCTCCATTCTGCTTGAGTTCTCCAGTTGTGTGCAAGATCAAAGTCTCCACCTCTGTAGGCAGGGAAGGTAAAGCCTGAAACAGCCTCTGGAATCTGAGAAAGAACAGCAGAATTACAGCAGATCTCAGTGCAAGAGACGCCAGAGACTCAATATCATGTACCAAATGCACTTACATCAGTATGTAGGAGCTGCACGGAATAATGGCCTGTAGAAACACAAACAAGCATCAGTGCTGTTGTCACACATATGATTCATCAAACTCACGTATTTGACCACTGCAGATTTACTTTAAATATCATTTAAGACAAACCACATGCAAAGACGAAACCCTGAGGCATCAGACTAGGGTTTGCAAAGAGCCATCGAGAACAACTGTGTAAATTTTACCATCTGTGAGATTGAGAGCAGGTTTTGAAGAACATCAGGAAGTCCTCGCTCCACAGGAGACACAAGCAGATAGTCGAACACTGAATTGATGACGACTTCCTTCTCTGGTAGGCCAGGTAGATCTTCAACCATCAGTCCAGCCACCTGCTTTGGAGTGAGATTGTCCAGGGTCTCCAACTAAAGACACACAGAAGAACAAGAGAATATCGGTGACGGGTGAAGTGATGTCAGTGTTATTTGTATAAACCTTCTTTGATGAAATCACATGTGAAGATGTGGAGACATACGGGATCAAAAAGTCTGTTGATGGAGAGCAGATCTGTGAGAGGCACAAACTGAGAGAACGGGCCAAAGTTCTTCTGCAGCCACTCAACACTGTTGTTAGCAGTCGACACACAGCCCGCATCTGGCACACACAACACACACAGTGAAATCACCTTCATGAACTCCAGAACCTTCATATGAAACATCTGTGAACCTCCACCTCACCTGTTGTGTTTCTTCTGAGGAAGGGCAGAATGAAGAAGTTCACCATGTTTCTTCCTTGAGTCTCATTGACGAGTGTGACCTCTGACAGACTGAGAAATGGTTGAAAATAATGTTGAACAAGCATCTTATCAGCTCATGACGGTCTTGAGCTATTGTGTTGAGGAAATCTTTTCTTACATGTGCTGGTAAGTTTGGCAGCTGAGGTTTTTGCTGCTAGTGCACAGCAGTAGGGATGATGACGCAAACGGTAAAAACGGCTTCAGATATTGACCCAACAACATGCTGATGAAAGGGAGGTCTCGCCATTGGTCAGGACTGATGCGCTCCAGTCTCAGCTCTCCAATCACATCCAGCACTTGGGACACGACATCACCTCTGATTGGCTGAGACTGATGATGTAATGAGGAGGAATTACTGTCAGATTCCCAGTCAGTCTACCAGTGAACAACAGAGGACAGATGTACAAGACTCATTTACCATATTTGCTGCTGCGCTGGAGAAGATGACGAGGGCTCCGTCCAGAACATCATTTGCTTTGGTGAAAAGCAGTTTCCAGATCTCCTTGGAGTAACTTCTGCTGCTGGATAGTTGACACTTCAGGAGTCCAGCCAGGTTTCCAGCAGTGAAGCCTGTGAGCTACAAACACAGATTTCAGCAGTGGACATCAACGTTCAGGAACTATTATGCCGATTCCAGAAACTGCTGAATATTTGGAGGGACTCAGGTTCTTAGATGATCATCAACATCAGCTCATGTGAACCGAGTTTTCTATTCATGGACTTCTTACCGAAGAGCAAGCGTACTGCTGCAGGTCCGCACTACAGGGGGCGCTCACGAGTCCAGCGGACAGGAGAGTCTCGTTACTGTGGAACACATCAGAATTTCATGAGCACTTCCTGTCCCACAGATGATGTCACAGTGTTAACGTGGAGAAAAAAGAGTGTTTGCTCGTACCTGTTGACTCCTGAACAAACTCTGGTAGCTGTTAAATCCATCAGAAAACATTAATTAGTGCTACCGGATTTCATTTCTATCTCAGTACAACACCCGTAAATCACAATGCAATAGTCAACCAGGTTAAGAGGAAGTAACAGATGTAGAAAATTGACCAACAAAACTTGTTCAGATTTGTGGACAGATTCCTTCTTTTTCTTGTTGACTACATGGTTAGAGGAAGTCATTGGCATATTCCCAGGTCATATGATCCCAAGATTTATACGGCAAAGTTTATAATTGAGTTTGGGGTAAAATAGGAAGATATGGTTAATTTGGGCGAACAGTAAAGCCAGGAAACGTAGGAGGGAATGAAGATTCAGTTCATTGCAACATTCATCAAGGCTCCATTAGACACACTGATTAGTTTGATTTTAGAAACTAACATGTTCTACAAAAGCTCTTACCATTCACAGGAGTGACCAGACACTGAAACAGATGAAAAAGGGAGAAGAAAGTCAAAGACAAAATGTAAAAATAAATGTTTAAAGCAACGTGTGTTTTGAGTTTCGTGAAAAAGTTTTAAACAGTGAATCATAGTGAGGAAATGTGTAGGACTGAACAAGACAGAGATGGAACGTATGCTAAAAACAAACTCTTACTGTTGGAGGTTCATGAAGTGAACAGTCTGAAAGTAAGAAAAACATTTATTAATTAATTCCATCTGAAGTAATTAGAAACATGCTGATCTTCTAGAGGATTCAACAGCAAGAAGTGAGGAAGATCAAGGATAACCTCTTGCTCCATTCTGCTTGAGTTCTCCAGTTGTGTGCAAGATCAAAGTCTCCACCTCTGTAGGCAGGGAAGGTAAAGCCTGAAACAGCCTCTGGAATCTGAGAAAGAACAGCAGAATTACAGCAGATCTCAGTGCAAGAGACGCCAGAGACTCAATATCATGTACCAAATACACTTACATCAGTATGTAGGAGCTGCACGGAATAATGGCCTGTAGAAACACAAACAAGCATCAGTGCCTGTTGTCACACATATGATTCATCAAACTCACGTATTTGACCACTGCAGATTTACTTTAAATATCATTTAAGACAAACCACATGCAAAGACGAAACCCTGAGGCATCAGACTAGGGTTTGCAAAGAGCCATCGAGAACAACTGTGTAAATTTTACCATCTGTGAGATTGAGAGCAGGTTTTGAAGAACATCACGAAGTCCTCGCTCCACAGGAGACACAAGCAGATAGTCGAACACTGAATTGATGATGACTTCCTTCTCTGGTAGGCCAGGTAGATCTTCAACCATCAGTCCAGCCACCTGCTTTGGAGTGAGATTGTCCAGGGTCTCCAACTAAAGACACACAGAAGAACAAGAGAATATCGGTGATGGGTGAAGTGATGTCAGTGTTATTTGTATAAACCTTCTTTGATGAAATCACATGTGAAGATGTGGAGACATACAGGATCAAAGAGTCTGTTGATGGAGAGCAGATCTGTGAGAGGCACAAACTGAGAGAACGGGCCAAAGTTCTTCTGCAGCCACTCAACACTGTAGTTAGCAGTCGACACACAGCCCGCATCTGACACACACAACACACACAGTGAAATCACCTTCATGAACTCCAGAACCTTCATATGAAACATCTGTGAACCTCCACCTCACCTGTTGTGTTTCTTCTGAGGAAGGGCAGAATGAAGAAGTTCACCATGTTTCTTCCTTGAGTCTCATTGACGAGTGTGACCTCTGACAGACTGAGAAATGGTTGAAAATAATGTTGAACAAGCATCTTATCAGCTCATGACAGTCTTGAGCTATTGTTGAGGACATCTTTTCTTACATGTGCTGGTAAGTTTGGCAGCTGAGGTTTTTGCTGCTAGTGCACAGCAGTAGGGATGATGATGCAAACGGTAAAAAACGGCTTCATATATTGACCCAACAACATGCTGATGAAAGGGAGGTCTCGCCATTGGTCAGGACTGATGCGCTCCAGTCTCAGCTCTCCAATCACATCCAGCACTTGGGACACGACATCACCTCTGATTGGCTGAGACTGATGATGTAATGAGGAGGAATTACTGTCAGATTCCCAGTCAGTCTACCAGCGAACAACAGAGGACAGATGTACAAGACTCATTTACCATATTTGCTGCTGCGCTGGAGAAGATGACGAGGGCTCCGTCCAGAACATCATTTGCTTTGGTGAAAAGCAGTTTCCAGATCTCCTTGGAGTAACTTCTGCTGCTGGATAGTTGACACTTCAGGAGTCCAGCCAGGTTTCCAGCAGTGAAGCCTGTGAGCTACAAACACAGATTTCAGCAGTGGACATCAACGTTCAGGAACTATTATGCCGATTCCAGAAACTGCTGCATATTTGGAGGGACTCAGGTTCTTAGATGATCATCAACATCAGCTCATGTGAACTGAGTTTTCTATTCATGGACTTCTTACCGAAGAGCAAGCATACTGCTGCAGGTCCGCACTACAGGGGGCGCTCACGAGTCCAGCGGACAGGAGAGTCTCGTTACTGTGGAACACATCAGAATTTCATGAGCACTTCCTGTCCCACAGATGATGTCACAGTGTTAAAGTGGAGAAAAGAGTGTTTTGCTCGTACCTGTTGACTCCTGAACAAACTCTGGTAGCTGTTAAATCCATCAGAAAACATTAATTAGTGCTACCGGATTTCATTTCTATCTCAGTACAACACCCGTATATCACAATGCAATAGTCAACCAGGTTAAGAGGAAGTAACAGATGTAGAAAATTGACCAACAAAGCTTGTTCAGATTTGTGGACAGATTCCTTCTTTTTCTTGTTGACTTCATGGTTAGAGGAAGTCATTGGCATATTCCCAGGTCATATGATCCCAAGATTTATACGGCAAAGTTTATAATTGAGTTTGGGGTAAAATAGGAAGATATGGTTAATTTGGGCGAACAGTAAAGCCAGGAAACGTAGGAGGGAATGAAGATTCAGTTCATTGCAACATTCATCAAGGCTCCATTAGACACACTGATTAGTTTGATTTTAGAAACTAACATGTTCTACAAAAGCTCTTACCATTCACAGGAGTGACCAGACACTGAAACAGATAAAAAAAAGGAGAAGAAAGTCAAAGACAAAATGTAAAAATAAATGTTTAAAGCAACGTGTGTTTTGAGTTTCGTGAAAAAGTTTTAAACAGTGAATCATAGTGAGGAAATGTGTAGGACTGAACAAGACAGAGATGGAACGTATGCTAAAAACAAACTCTTACTGTTGGAGGTTCAGGAAGTGAACAGTCTGAAAGTAAGACAAACATTTATTAATTAATTCCATCCGAAGTAATTAGAAACATGCTGATCTTCTAGAGGATTCAACAGCAAGAAGTGAGGAAGATCAAGGATAACCTCTTGCTCCATTCTGCTTGAGTTCTCCAGTTGTGTGCAAGATCAAAGTCTCCACCTCTGTAGGCAGGGAAGGTAAAGCCTGAAACAGCCTCTGGAATCTGAGAAAGAACAGCAGAATTACAGCAGATCTCAGTGCAAGAGATGCCAGAGACTCAATATCATGTACCAAATGCACTTACATCAGTATGTAGGAGCTGCACGGAATAATGGCCTGTAGAAACACAAAACAAGCATCAGTGCTGTTGTCACACATATGATTCATCAAACTCACGTATTTGACCACTGCAGATTTACTTTAAATATCATTTAAGACAAACCACATGCAAAGACGAAACCCTGAGGCATCAGACTAGGGTTTGCAAAGAGCCATCGAGAACAACTGTGTAAATTTTACCATCTGTGAGATTGAGAGCAGGTTTTGAAGAACATCACGAAGTCCTCGCTCCACAGGAGACACAAGCAGATAGTCGAACACTGAATTGATGACGACTTCCTTCTCTGGTAGGCCAGGTAGATCTTCAACCATCAGTCCAGCCACCTGCTTTGGAGTGAGATTGTCCAGGGTCTCCAACTAAAGACACACAGAAGAACAAGAGAATATCGGTGACGGGTGAAGTGATGTCAGTGTTATTTGGTATAAACCTTCTTTGATGAAATCACATGTGAAGATGTGGAGACATACAGGATCAAAGAGTCTGTTGATGGAGAGCAGATCTGTGAGAGGCACAAACTGAGAGAACGGGCCAAAGTTCTTCTGCAGCCACTCAACACTGTTGTTAGCAGTCGACACACAGCCCGCATCTGGCACACACAACACACACAGTGAAATCACCTTCATGAACTCCAGAACCTTCATATGAAACATCTGTGAACCTCCACCTCACCTGTTGTGTTTCTTCTGAGGAAGGGCAGAATGAAGAAGTTCACCATGTTTCTTCCTTGAGTCTCATTGACGAGTGTGACCTCTGACAGACTGAGAAATGGTTGAAAATAATGTTGAACAAGCATCTTATCAGCTCATGACAGTCTTGAGCTATTGTTGAGGATATCTTTTCTTACATGTGCTGGTAAGTTTGGCAGCTGAGGTTTTTGCTGCTAGTGCACAGCAGTAGTGCTGATGACGTCAAACGGTAAAAAAGCGGCTTCAGATATTGACCCAACAACATGCTGATGAAAGGGAGGTCTCGCCATTGGTCAGGACTGATGCGCTCCAGTCTCAGCTCTCCAATCACATCCAGCACTTGGGACACGACATCACCTCTGATTGGCTGAGACTGATGATGTAATGAGGAGGAATTACTGTCAGATTCCCAGTCAGTCTACCAGTGAACAACAGAGGACAGATGTACAAGACTCATTTACCATATTTGCTGCTGCGCTGGAGAAGATGACGAGGGCTCCGTCCAGAACATCATTTGCTTTGGTGAAAAGCAGTTTCCAGATCTCCTTGGAGTAACTTCTGCTGCTGGATAGTTGACACTTCAGGAGTCCAGCCAGGTTTCCAGCAGTGAAGCCTGTGAGCTACAAACACAGATTTCAGCAGTGGACATCAACGTTCAGGAACTATTATGCCGATTCCAGAAACTGCTGAATATTTGGAGGGACTCAGGTTCTTAGATGATCATCAACATCAGCTCATGTGAACCGAGTTTTCTATTCATGGACTTCTTACCGAAGAGCAAGCGTACTGCTGCAGGTCCGCACTACAGGGGGCGCTCACGAGTCCAGCGGACAGGAGAGTCTCGTTACTGTGGAACACATCAGAATTTCATGAGCACTTCCTGTCCCACAGATGATGTCAAAGTGTTAAAGTGGAGAAAAGAGTGTTTGCTCGTACCTGTTGACTCCTGAACAAACTCTGGTAGCTGTTAAATCCATCAGAAAACATTAATTAGTGCTACCGGATTTCATTTCTATCTCAGTACAACACCCGTAAATCACAATGCAATAGTCAACCAGGTTAAGAGGAAGTAACAGATGTAGAAAATTGACCAACAAAGCTTGTTCAGATTTGTGGACAGATTCCTTCTTTTTCTTGTTGACTTCATGGTTAGAGGAAGTCATTGGCATATTCCCAGGTCATATGATCCCAAGATTTATACGGCAAAGTTTATAATTGAGTTTGGGGTAAAATAGGAAGATATGGTTAATTTGGGCGAACAGTAAAGCCAGGAAACATAAGAGGGAATGAAGATTCAGTTCATTGCAACATTCATCAAGGCTCCATTGGACACACTGATTAGTTTGATTTCAGAAACTAACATGTTCTACAAAAGCTCTTACCATTCACAGGAGTGACCAGACACTGAAACAGATAAAAAAAGAGAGAAGAAAGTCAAAGACAAAAAGTAAAAATAAATGTTTAAAGCAACGTGTGTTTTGAGTTTCATGAAAAAGTTTTAAACAGTGAATCATAGTGAGGAAATGTGTAGGACTGAACAAGACAGAGATGGAACGTATGCTAAAAACAAACTCTTACTGTTGGAGGTTCAGGAAGTGAACAGTCTGAAAGTAAGACAAACATTTATTAATTAATTCCATCTGAAGTAATTAGAAACATGCCTGATCTTCTAGAGGATTCAACAGCAAGAAGTGAGGAAGATCAAGGATAACCTCTTGCTCCATTCTGCTTGAGTTCTCCAGTTGTGTGCAAGATCAAAGTCTCCACCTCTGTAGGCAGGGAAGGTAAAGCCTGAAACAGCCTCTGGAATCTGAGAAAGAACAGCAGAATTACAGCAGATCTCAGTGCAAGAGATGCCAGAGACTCAATATCATGTACCAAATGCACTTACATCAGTATGTAGGAGCTGCACGGAATAATGGCCTGTAGAAACACAAACAAGCATCAGTGCTGTTGTCACACATATGATTCATCAAACTCACGTATTTGACCACTGCAGATTTACTTTAAATATCATTTAAGACAAACCACATGCAAAGACGAAACCCTGAGGCATCAGACTAGGGTTTGCAAAGAGCCATCGAGAACAACTGTGTAAATTTTACCATCTGTGAGATTGAGAGCAGGTTTTGAAGAACATCACGAAGTCCTCGCTCCACAGGAGACACAAGCAGATAGTCGAACACTGAATTGATGACGACTTCCTTCTCTGGTAGGCCAGGTAGATCTTCAACCATCAGTCCAGCCACCTGCTTTGGAGTGAGATTGTCCAGGGTCTCCAACTAAAGACACACAGAAGAACAAGAGAATATCGGTGATGGGTGAAGTGATGTCAGTGTTATTTGTATAAACCTTCTTTGATGAAATCACATGTGAAGATGTGGAGACATACAGGATCAAAGAGTCTGTTGATGGAGAGCAGATCTGTTAGAGGCACAAACTGAGAGAACGGGCCAAAGTTCTTCTGCAGCCACTCAACACTGTTGTTAGCAGTCGACACACAGCCCGCATCTGGCACACACAACACACACAGTGAAATCACCTTCATGAACTCCAGAACCTTCATATGAAACATCTGTGAACCTCCACCTCACCTGTTGTGTTTCTTCTGAGGAAGGGCAGAATGAAGAAGTTCACCATGTTTCTTCCTTGAGTCTCATTGACGAGTGTGACCTCTGACAGACTGAGAAATGGTTGAAAATAATGTTGAACAAGCATCTTATCAGCTCATGACAGTCTTGAGCTATTGTTGAGGATATCTTTTCTTACATGTGCTGGTAAGTTTGGCAGCTGAGGTTTTTGCTGCTAGTGCACAGCAGTAGGGATGATGACGCAAACGGTAAAAAAAACGGCTTCAGATATTGACCCAACAACATGCTGATGAAAGGGAGGTCTCGCCATTGGTCAGGACTGATGCGCTCCAGTCTCAGCTCTCCAATCACATCCAGCACTTGGGACACGACATCACCTCTGATTGGCTGAGACTTATGATGTAATGAGGAGGAATTACTGTCAGATTCCCAGTCAGTCTACCAGTGAACAACAGAGGACAGATGTACAAGACTCATTTACCATATTTGCTGCTGCGCTGGAGAAGATGACGAGGGCTCCGTCCAGAACATCATTTGCTTTGGTGAAAAGCAGTTTCCAGATCTCCTTGGAGTAACTTCTGCTGCTGGATAGTTGACACTTCAGGAGTCCAGCCAGGTTTCCAGCAGTGAAGCCTGTGAGCTACAAACACAGATTTCAGCAGTGGACATCAACGTTCAGGAACTATTATGCCGATTCCAGAAACTGCTGAATATTTGGAGGGACTCAGGTTCTTAGATGATAACAAGCGTACTGCTGCAGGTCCGCAGTTTTCTATTCATGGACTTCTTACCGAAGAGCAAGCATACTGCTGCAGGTCCGCACTACAGGGGGCGCTCACGAGTCCAGCGGACAGGAGAGTCTCGTTACTGTGGAACACATCAGAATTTCATGAGCACTTCCTGTCCCACAGATGATGTCACAGTGTTAAAGTGGAGAAAAAAGAGTGTTTGCTCGTACCTGTTGACTCCTGAACAAACTCTGGTAGCTGTTAAATCCATCAGAAAACATTAATTAGTGCTACCGGATTTCATTTCTATCTCAGTACAACACCCGTATATCACAATGCAATAGTCAACCAGGTTAAGAGGAAGTAACAGATGTAGAAAATTGACCAACAAATCATCTTGTTCAGATTTGTGGACAGATTCCTTCTTTTTCTTGTTGACAACATTTATACAGGAAGTCATTGGCATATTCAAATTTCACAAAAACCAAAGACATAAAACACAAGAGGGAAATAATTGAGTTTGGGGTAAAATAGGAAGATATGGTTAATTTGGGCGAACAGTAAAGCCAGGAAACATAGGAGGGAATGAAGATTCAGTTCATTGCAACATTCATCAAGGCTCCATTGGACACACTGATTAGTTTGATTTTAGAAACTAACATGTTCTACAAAAGCTCTTACCATTCACAGGAGTGACCAGACACTGAAACAGATGAAAAAGGGAGAAGAAAGTCAAAGACAAAATGTAAAAATAAATGTTTAAAGCAACGTGTGTTTTGAGTTTCGTGAAAAAGTTTTAAACAGTGAATCATAGTGAGGAAATGTGTAGGACTGAACAAGACAGAGATGGAACGTATGCTAAAAACAAACTCTTACTGTTGGAGGTTCAGGAAGTGAACAGTCTGAAAGTAAGACAAACATTTATTAATTAATTCCATCTGAAGTAATTAGAAACATGCTGATCTTCTAGAGGATTCAACAGCAAGAAGTGAGGAAGATCAAGGATAACCTCTTGCTCCATTCTGCTTGAGTTCTCCAGTTGTGTGCAAGATCAAAGTCTCCACCTCTGTAGGCAGGGAAGGTAAAGCCTGAAACAGCCTCTGGAATCTGAGAAAGAACAGCAGAATTACAGCAGATCTCAGTGCAAGAGATGCCAGAGACTCAATATCATGTACCAAATACACTTACATCAGTATGTAGGAGCTGCACGGAATAATGGCCTGTAGAAACACAAACAAGCATCAGTGCTGTTGTCACACATATGATTCATCAAACTCACGTATTTGACCACTGCAGATTTACTTTAAATATCATTTAAGACAAACCACATGCAAAGACGAAACCCTGAGGCATCAGACTAGGGTTTGCAAAGAGCCATCGAGAACAACTGTGTAAATTTTACCATCTGTGAGATTGAGAGCAGGTTTTGAAGAACATCACGAAGTCCTCGCTCCACAGGAGACACAAGCAGATAGTCGAACACTGAATTGATGACGACTTCCTTCTCTGGTAGGCCAGGTAGATCTTCAACCATCAGTCCAGCCACCTGCTTTGGAGTGAGATTGTCCAGGGTCTCCAACTAAAGACACACAGAAGAACAAGAGAATATCGGTGACGGGTGAAGTGATGTCAGTGTTATTTGTATAAACCTTCTTTGATGAAATCACATGTGAAGATGTGGAGACATACGGGATCAAAGAGTCTGTTGATGGAGAGCAGATCTGTGAGAGGCACAAACTGAGAGAACGGGCCAAAGTTCTTCTGCAGCCACTCAACACTGTTGTTAGCAGTCGACACACAGCCCGCATCTGACACACACAACACACACAGTGAAATCACCTTCATGAACTCCAGAACCTTCATATGAAACATCTGTGAACCTCCACCTCACCTGTTGTGTTTCTTCTGAGGAAGGGCAGAATGAAGAAGTTCACCATGTTTCTTCCTTGAGTCTCATTGACGAGTGTGACCTCTGACAGACTGAGAAATGGTTGAAAATAATGTTGAACAAGCATCTTATCAGCTCATGACAGTCTTTGTTGAGGAAATCTTTTCTTACATGTGCTGGTAAGTTTGGCAGCTGAGGTTTTTGCTGCTAGTGCACAGCAGTAGGGATGATGACGCAAACGGTAAAAAACGGCTTCAGATATTGAACCAACAACATGCTGATGAAAGGGAGGTCTCGCCATTGGTCAGGACTGATGCGCTCCAGTCTCAGCTCTCCAATCACATCCAGCACTTGGGACACGACATCACCTCTGATTGGCTGAGACTGATGATGTAATGAGGAGGAATTACTGTCAGATTCCCAGTCAGTCTACCAGTGAACAACAGAGGACAGATGTACAAGACTCATTTACCATATTTGCTGCTGCGCTGGAGAAGATGACGAGGGCTCCGTCCAGAACATCATTTGCTTTGGTGAAAAGCAGTTTCCAGATCTCCTTGGAGTAACTTCTGCTGCTGGATAGTTGACACTTCAGGAGTCCAGCCAGGTTTCCAGCAGTGAAGCCTGTGAGCTACAAACACAGATTTCAGCAGTGGACATCAACGTTCAGGAACTATTATGCCGATTCCAGAAACTGCTGAATATTTGGAGGGACTCGGGTTCTTAGATGATCATCAACATCAGCTCATGTGAACCGAGTTTTCTATTCATGGACTTCTTACCGAAGAGCAAGCGTACTGCTGCAGGTCCGCACTACAGGGGGCGCTCACGAGTCCAGCGGACAGGAGAGTCTCGTTACTGTGGAACACATCAGAATTTCATGAGCACTTCCTGTCCCACAGATGATGTCACAGTGTTAAAGTGGAGACAAAGAGTGTTTGCTCGTACCTGTTGAATCCTGAACAAACTCTGGTAGCTGTTAAATCCATCAGAAAACATTAATTAGTGCTACCGGATTTCATTTCTATCTCAGTACAACACCCGTATATCACAATGCAATAGTCAACCAGGTTAAGAGGAAGTAACAGATGTAGAAAATTGACCAACAAAGCTTGTTCAGATTTGTGGACAGATTCCTTCTTTTTCTTGTTGACTACATGGTTAGAGGAAGTCATTGGCATATTCCCAGGTCATATGATCCCAAGATTTATACGGCAAAGTTTATAATTGAGTTTGGGGTAAAATAGGAAGATATGGTTAATTTGGGCAAACAGACAGTAAAGCCAGGAAACATAAGAGGGAATGAAGATTCAGTTCATTGCAACATTCATCAAGGCTCCATTGGACACACTGATTAGTTTGATTTTAGAAACTAACATGTTCTACAAAAGCTCTTACCATTCACAGGAGTGACCAGACACTGAAACAGATGAAAAAGGGAGAAGAAAGTCAAAGACAAAATGTAAAAATAAATGTTTAAAGCAACGTGTGTTTTGAGTTTCGTGAAAAAGTTTTAAACAGTGAATCATAGTGAGGAAATGTGTAGGACTGAACAAGACAGAGATGGAACGTATGCTAAAAACAAACTCTTACTGTTGGAGGTTCAGGAAGTGAACAGTCTGAAAGTAAGACAAACATTTATTAATTAATTCCATCTGAAGTAATTAGAAACATGCTGATCTTCTAGAGGATTCAACAGCAAGAAGTGAGGAAGATCAAGGATAACCTCTTGCTCCATTCTGCTTGAGTTCTCCAGTTGTGTGCAAGATCAAAGTCTCCACCTCTGTAGGCAGGGAAGGTAAAGCCTGAAACAGCCTCTGGAATCTGAGAAAGAACAGCAGAATTACAGCAGATCTCAGTGCAAGAGACGCCAGAGACTCAATATCATGTACCAAATACACTTACATCAGTATGTAGGAGCTGCACGGAATAATGGCCTGTAGAAACACAAACAAGCATCAGTGCTGTTGTCACACATATGATTCATCAAACTCACGTATTTGACCACTGCAGATTTACTTTAAATATCATTTAAGACAAACCACATGCAAAGACGAAACCCTGAGGCATCAGACTAGGGTTTGCAAAGAGCCATCGAGAACAACTGTGTAAATTTTACCATCTGTGAGATTGAGAGCAGGTTTTGAAGAACATCAGGAAGTCCTCGCTCCACAGGAGACACAAGCAGATAGTCGAACACTGAATTGATGACGACTTCCTTCTCTGGTAGGCCAGGTAGATCTTCAACCATCAGTCCAGCCACCTGCTTTGGAGTGAGATTGTCCAGGGTCTCCAACTAAAGACACACAGAAGAACAAGAGAATATCGGTGATGGGTGAAGTGATGTCAGTGTTATTTGTATAAACCTTCTTTGATGAAATCACATGTGAAGATGTGGAGACATACAGGATCAAAGAGTCTGTTGATGGAGAGCAGATCTGTGAGAGGCACAAACTGAGAGAACGGGCCAAAGTTCTTCTGCAGCCACTCAACACTGTTGTTAGCAGTCGACACACAGCCCGCATCTGACACACACAACACACACAGTGAAATCACCTTCATGAACTCCAGAACCTTCATATGAAACATCTGTGAACCTCCACCTCACCTGTTGTGTTTCTTCTGAGGAAGGGCAGAATGAAGAAGTTCACCATGTTTCTTCCTTGAGTCTCATTGAGGAGTGTGACCTCTGACAGACTGAGAAATGGTTGAAAATAATGTTGAACAAGCATCTTATCAGCTCATGACAGTCTTGAGCTATTGTTGAGGATATCTTTTCTTACATGTGCTGGTAAGTTTGGCAGCTGAGGTTTTTGCTGCTAGTGCACAGCAGTAGGGACGATGACGCAAACGGTAAAAACGGCTTCAGATATTGACCCAACAACATGCTGATGAAAGGGAGGTCTCGCCATTGGTCAGGACTGATGCGCTCCAGTCTCAGCTCTCCAATCACATCCAGCACTTGGGACACGACATCACCTCTGATTGGCTGAGACTGATGATGTAATGAGGAGGAATTACTGTCAGATTCCCAGTCAGTCTACCAGTGAACAACAGAGGACAGATGTACAAGACTCATTTACCATATTTGCTGCTGCGCTGGAGAAGATGATGAGGGCTCCGTCCAGAACATCATTTGCTTTGGTGAAAAGCAGTTTCCAGATCTCCTTGGAGTAACTTCTGCTGCTGGATAGTTGACACTTCAGGAGTCCAGCCAGGTTTCCAGCAGTGAAGCCTGTGAGCTACAAACACAGATTTCAGCAGTGGACATCAACGTTCAGGAACTATTATGCCGATTCCAGAAACTGCTGAATATTTGGAGGGACTCGGGTTCTTAGATGATCATCAACATCAGCTCATGTGAACCGAGTTTTCTATTCATGGACTTCTTACCGAAGAGCAAGCGTACTGCTGCAGGTCCGCACTACAGGGGGCGCTCACGAGTCCAGCGGACAGGAGAGTCTCGTTACTGTGGAACACATCAGAATTTCATGAGCACTTCCTGTCCCACAGATGATGTCACAGTGTTAAAGTGGAGAAAAAGAGTGTTTGCTCGTACCTGTTGACTCCTGAACAAACTCTGGTAGCTGTTAAATCCATCAGAAAACATTAATTAGTGCTACCGGATTTCATTTCTATCTCAGTACAACACCCGTATATCACAATGCAATAGTCAACCAGGTTAAGAGGAAGTAACAGATGTAGAAGAAATTGACCAACAAAGCTTGTTCAGATTTGTGGACAGATTCCTTCTTTTTCTTGTTGACTTCATGGTTAGAGGAAGTCATTGGCATATTCCCAGGTCATATGATCCCAAGATTTATACGGCAAAGTTTATAATTGAGTTTGGGGTAAAATAGGAAGATATGGTTAATTTGGGCGAACAGTAAAGCCAGGAAACATACTGTAAGAGGGAATGAAGATTCAGTTCATTGCAACATTCATCAAGGCTCCATTAGACACACTGATTAGTTTGATTTTAGAAACTAACATGTTCTACAAAAGCTCTTACCATTCACAGGAGTGACCAGACACTGAAACAGATGAAAAAGGGAGAAGAAAGTCAAAGACAAAATGTAAAAATAAATGTTTAAAAAGCAACGTGTGTTTTGAGTTTCGTGAAAAAGTTTTAAACAGTGAATCATAGTGAGGAAATGTGTAGGACTGAACAAGACAGAGATGGAACGTATGCTAAAAACAAACTCTTACTGTTGGAGGTTCAGGAAGTGAACAGTCTGAAAGTAAGACAAACATTTATTAATTAATTCCATCTGAAGTAATTAGAAACATGCTGATCTTCTAGAGGATTCAACAGCAAGAAGTGAGGAAGATCAAGGATAACCTCTTGCTCCATTCTGCTTGAGTTCTCCAGTTGTGTGCAAGATCAAAGTCTCCACCTCTGTAGGCAGGGAAGGTAAAGCCTGAAACAGCCTCTGGAATCTGAGAAAGAACAGCAGAATTACAGCAGATCTCAGTGCAAGAGATGCCAGAGACTCAATATCATGTACCAAATGCACTTACATCAGTATGTAGGAGCTGCACGGAATAATGGCCTGTAGAAACACACAAACAAGCATCAGTGCTGTTGTCACACATATGATTCATCAAACTCACGTATTTGACCACTGCAGATTTACTTTAAATATCATTTAAGACAAACCACATGCAAAGACGAAACCCTGAGGCATCAGACTAGGGTTTGCAAAGAGCCATCGAGAACAACTGTGTAAATTTTACCATCTGTGAGATTGAGAGCAGGTTTTGAAGAACATCAGGAAGTCCTCGCTCCACAGGAGACACAAGCAGATAGTCGAACACTGTATTGATGACGACTTCCTTCTCTGGTAGACCAGGTAGATCTTCAACCATCAGTCCAGCCACCTGCTTTGGAGTGAGATTGTCCAGGGTCTCCAACTAAACACACACAGAAGAACAAGAGAATATCGGTGACGGGTGAAGTGATGTCAGTGTTATTTGTATAAACCTTCTTTGATGAAATCACATGTGAAGATGTGGAGACATACGGGATCAAAGAGTCTGTTGATGGAGAGCAGATCTGTGAGAGGCACAAACTGAGAGAACGGGCCAAAGTTCTTCTGCAGCCACTCAACACTGTTGTTAGCAGTCGACACACAGCCCGCATCTGGCACACACAACACACACAGTGAAATCACCTTCATGAACTCCAGAACCTTCATATGAAACATCTGTGAACCTCCACCTCACCTGGTTGTGTTTCTTCTGAGGAAGGGCAGAATGAAGAAGTTCACCATGTTTCTTCCTTGAGTCTCATTGACGAGTGTGACCTCTGACAGACTGAGAAATGGTTGAAAATAATGTTGAACAAGCATCTTATCAGCTCATGACAGTCTTGAGCTATTGTTGAGGAAATCTTTTCTTACATGTGCTGGTAAGTTTGGCAGCTGAGGTTTTTGCTGCTAGTGCACAGCAGTAGGGACGATGACGCAAACGGTAAAAACGGCTTCAGATATTGACCCAACAACATGCTGATGAAAGGGAGGTCTCGCCATTGGTCAGGACTGATGCGCTCCAGTCTCAGCTCTCCAATCACATCCAGCACTTGGGACACGACATCACCTCTGATTGGCTGAGACTGATGATGTAATGAGAAGGAATTACTGTCAGATTCCCAGTCAGTCTACCAGTGAACAACAGAGGACAGATGTACAAGACTCATTTACCATATTTGCTGCTGCGCTGGAGAAGATGACGAGGGCTCCGTCCAGAACATCATTTGCTTTGGTGAAAAGCAGTTTCCAGATCTCCTTGGAGTAACTTCTGCTGCTGGATAGTTGACACTTCAGGAGTCCAGCCAGGTTTCCAGCAGTGAAGCCTGTGAGCTACAAACACAGATTTCAGCAGTGGACATCAACGTTCAGGAACTATTATGCCGATTCCAGAAACAGCTGAATATTTGGAGGGACTCAGGTTCTTAGATGATCATCAACATCAGCTCATGTGAACTGAGTTTTCTATTCATGGACTTCTTACCGAAGAGCAAGCGTACTGCTGCAGGTCCGCACTACATGGGGCGCTCACGAGTCCAGCGGACAGGAGAGTCTCGTTACTGTGGGGCAGATAATCTCTTTTCATTATTTTTATTTACTTTGAATTGTATTTTTACTCAGTGAAAATTCCAAAATGAACAGTACCTGCTGATTCCATTACAAATTGAGGTTTCTGTAAAAGTAAATTAAAAAGGAAAATAAGATAAACAGACAGCACATTTTTTAATTGACTGTGCATTGTTTTTTCTTTGTGATACTTTACAGCTTAAACAATATTTCACTTACCATTGACTGATGTTGAAATACACTGCAAAGTACATGACCACAAATCAATAATAGATTATTAAGTACCTTTCTTTTATGTTTATGAAAATATCAATCCATGAAATTTAATCTTGTGTTTCTTACCGTAACAGGTGAAGGAAAACAGCCTGTTAAAAACACAATAGTAAAATCTCAAGGTTATAGCATAGAAATATGTGTCAATCAAAACTGTAGCTTAGAGACTAAATTTGCTGACTAAGAATATATTTAGTTAGTCTGCCATAATTTTATTTGTTTTGTTTGTGTGCATGTATCTGTACCAGGAGGTGCCATCTGTTCCAGATGACTTGTGTAGTTCTTGATGGTTTCCATCATGTGTGGAGGAACCACAGACTCCTGCAGCCTCTGAACCCTGAAAGAGAGAGAAATCATGTGAAACTGGGCCTTGACTGAAGCAGTGCAGAAACAGTAAAAGAAAAAAAGTAATATTATATAAAAACGTCTAACTAGCTTTCTAATCTTTTTGTATCTTTTGTATCTATCTGTTTTCTTTTCATTTATCATACAATTAACAAAAGCAAAAAAAGACCTCTAACACCAGCTTGCTCTAGTCTTTTTCTATTCTATCTGTTTTCTTTTTAGACCAATATCTAATCTTCCTTTTATAGGCAAAATTATAGAAAAGGTAGTTTTTAATCAGCTGAACAAATACTTAAACTCAAATGGATAACTGGACAATTTTCAATCTGGTTTCCAACTGCATCACAGCACAGAGACAGCACTCATTAAGATAATAAATGATATTTGCTTAAATTCTGACTCTGGCAAAATTTCAGTGCTGGTATTACTAGATCTAAGTGCTGCTTTTGACACGGTCGATCATAACATACTACTAGAGAGACTGGAAAACTGGGTCGGGCTTTCTGGGATGGTACTCAAATGGTTCAGGTCATACTTAGAAGGGAGAGGTTATTATGTGAATATAGGAGAGCATAAGTCTAAGTGGACACCCATGACATGCGGAGTCCCTCAAGGCTCAATTCTTGCACCGCTCTTGTTTAGCCTGTATATGCTCCCACTAAGTCAAATAATGAGAAAGAACCAAATTGCCCATTACAGCTATGCTGATGATACACAGATTTACCTAGCCTTATAGCAAAATGACTACAGCCCCATTGACTCCCTCTGCCAATGTATTGATGAAATTAATAGTTGGATGTGTCAGAACTTTCTTCAGTTAAACAAGGAAAAAACTGAAGTTATTGCATCTGGAAACAAAGATGAATTTCTCAAGGTGAATGCATACCTTGACTCTAGGGGACAAAAAACTAAAAATCAAGTCAGGAATCTTGGTGTGATTCTGGAGACAGACCTTAGTTTCAGTAGTCATGTCAAAGCAGTAACTAAATCAGCATACTATCATCTAAAAAACATTGCAAGAATTAGATGTTTTGTTTCCACTCAAGACTTGGAGAAACTTGTTCATGCCTTTATCACCAGCAGGGTGGACTACTGTAATGGTCTCCTTACCGGCCTTCCCAAAAAGACCATTAGACAGCTGCAGCTCATCCAGAACGCTGCTGCCAGGATTCTGACTAGAACCAGAAAATCTGAGCATATCACACCAGTCCTCAGGTCCTTACACTGGCTTCCAGTTACATTTAGGATTGATTTTAAAGTACTTTTACTCGTTTATAAATCACTCAATGACCTAGGACCAAAATATATTGCAGATATGTTCACTGAATATAAACCTAACAGAGCACTCAGATCATTAGGATCGAGTCAGTTAGAAATACCGAGGGTTCACACAAAACAAGGAGAATCTGCTTTTAGTTATTATGCCGCACGCAGTTGGAACCAGCTTCCAGAAGAGATCAGATGTGCTAAAACAGCTTAAATCTAGACTCAAAACTCATCTGTTTAGCTGTGCATTTATTGAATGAGCACTGTGCGATGTTCGAACTGATTGCACTGTATTTTACATATTCACTATATTTTATGTAAAATAATTTTTTTATTTTTAATTGTTTTAAATTCATTTTAAATAAGTCAATTTTTAAATCATTTCCAAAGTTTTAAAATTGCTTGTTTTATTTTTGTTATTATTTTTATTCATGATTATTTTACTTTCTTTTATGTAAAGTACTTTGAATTACCATTGTGTACGAAATGTGCTATATAAAAAAAACTTGCATTGCCTTGCCTTGCCTTTTATTGATTATATTATTTAAAAGCCCTTGCTATATGTACTGCATTTAATCTAACTGAGACTTGTTATAGCACTTGTATATCATTGCTCCTTTGTTGATTTTGATTGCTTCCATTGTCCTCATTTGTAAGTCGCTTTGGATAAAAGCATCTGCTAAATGACTAAATGTAAAATGTAAATGTAGTATAAAAAGTTTTACTTACATCTGCTGGTATGATGAGCACTCCAAACCCATCTGACAAAAAAGCAAAATGTGGGAAAAAAATTCACCTTACTCCAAAGCAATTAAATGTGCTGCAATCTGTCCACAGACAGACAGTCTTTGGCATAGATGCTCTTACCTGGCCAGCGAGCATGATGAGATATCCAAGCATCTCAAGCAGTCCACGGTCTTCAGGAGAAGCAAGGATATGATCAAAAACTATGTTTATGATAACACTTTTCTCTGGCAGACCTGCAAAATCCTCAACTATGAGTTCAGCTGTCTGTCTGGGGGAGAGAACCACCAGTGCATCAATCTGAAATACACAAAGAAACATTTCATTTAACAGACAAACAGAAATAGAATTATCAATCACATTAAACAGAGAATAGAGCTTAATCTTTGTTTTAGAAACAGAATAGAACAAGCTGAAATGCAGCAGATGTTCTTGTCAGTGGCAATGTGGGTAACTCACAGCGTTGAAGTCTTGGTTCAGCTGGTACATTTCCCTCAATGTGGCAAACTGTGAAAATCCACCAAAATTCAGAGTAATCCAGATGCTGCTGTTCTCTGCAGGGCAGCCACCTGAAAACATGTTGAGTACATATATTTATAGATGGATAGATGGATACATTGGGTGGATAAACAGATAGATGGATAGATGTACCTGAAACATTTTGTCGGCTCAGGAAGGGTCTAATGAAATACTGATAAACATCCTGCACACCTTCTTCTGACACCAGGAGCGTGTTATCACTGAGTTCTGAAACACTGAAAGGACAGCATGTAGGTCAGGTGAGTGTGGAGGTCAGTTGAGAACAGAGTTCATCGGGTGGGATTAGCACTTATGCGTGCAGTGGACGTACAGTATCTGGAAGGTCTGGCAGCTGAACTCTTTGTGACTGAGGCAAGTGAGATATTCTGGAGTCAGTGTGGAGAGAAGAGGCTTTAACTTGATCTGGAACCATAATCTCACAAACGACTCTCCTGCAAGTTGCTCATTGTGAAGGTGTCATGAACCATTTGGTCCAGGATGTCACTGAAGGGGGAAATCTGGGAACTGAAGTTCTGGGCAAGAAACAACATGCAAACAGGAATTAAATAAAATACTGGATTCTACTCAGCTGATGTGAGATCTGGAAGTTCTTACGGTCATAGAGAGCTGCTGCAGTAGAGCGTTAAGGTTCTGGGAGAGATGCAGGAGGACACTTGAGAGCGTCTCCTCGTTGAGCGTGAGGTTTGAGCGTGCTGCGCAGTGCAGGACAGTGGCCACATTTTCCACCAGGTCCGTCAGCTAGGAAGACAAACACACTGTGTGAGATATGATATGAAATCGTAATGCCATGCCAGCAAAGAACATGCTTGGAATAATGTGTATGTATGTTTCCAGCATGCGTTTAGCTTACCCCACAAGTTCTATTATCAATAAAGACGCTGCAGATGTCCTGACTTTCATTCTGGGCTCCAGTTCCCATCCCCGTCTCAATGTAGCTAAAGAAAACACGTTCCCATTACTTTATCACAGGAAGCTGATATAACTATGCCAGTACTAGCGTAGTAAACTCACAACTGGTTATGGAAGACAGCCGTGAGGTTGGGGTGGATTTCTATCTGGCCGGGAGGAAGGAATCGCCGGAGTATGGGAGAAACCACATGCGTGAACCAGTCGTTAACATTCATGGGGTCAAAAGTGACCGGCTGTTGGCTGGAATTCTGCTTGAATGGCGCAGCAAGCTCAGCGAGCGTCAGGTTGATCATGGCCTGCACCAAAGTGGTGCTCCGCATGCTGCTAAAGTTTTGCAAGGAAGAGAGCAGACAGCAGAATTCAGGAGATGGGGTTTGGGTTTTTAATGCCTTACAGAATGTGTGTTTGTGCGTTACCTGCTTCGTCAAGGACACAAACTGTCTAACAAAACTCCTGACAGGACTAAATGCCGTCATGAATCCATTCAGCGCCTGAAGCCACACATCAGACCAGGTTAATCGTTCAATATCACAGTCTCTTAAACATTTACTTATTTACTCATCTACATCAGGGCTGGGCAACCCTGGCCTTCAGGATACACCTTCCTGCAGAGTTCATCTTCACCAATAATCAAACAAAACCATGTATAACTTTCTAGTAATCCTGAAGACCTTGGCTAGCTTATTCCAGTAGGTTTGATTAAGGTTGGACCTGAAATCTGCAGGAAAGTGGTTCTTGAGATCAAAAGTTGCCCAGCCATGATTTACATCCAGGATACTGTGACTGGCATGATTCTTGCCTTTCCAAGAGGGTCCTGAGGTGAGGCAGATGGAACGGTGCTCATATAATATGCTGTGCCATTGTTTGAAGGCCATGGATCCTCAGAGGGCAACATAGTAGAAAGCAAACTCTGAAACACCAGGCCGAGGGAGCTGTCTGTCAAGCCCACCTCCTCCGGATGAAGGAGTAGCTCTGCCTTCTGTTCTGGACTCAAGAGGTGCAAAACCTCCAGCTGAAAAGACAGGGAAGAACTTCAGAACATCTCCAGGACATCAGCACAGAGCTGAGGATGCCATCGAATGACCATCAGGATAACATCCGATGTGAGATGGAGTGTTCCTACCCCGCTGAAAAACATGTTGATGGATGTGAAGTCTCGCACTTGAGCCATGACCGAGAACAATCCGAAGTTCTTCATGAGCCAGTCCTCAGTACTGTCCTCTGGATCTACACAACCTACAACAACAAAAACATAGAATCAGACTACTTAAACCTGCACAAAAACCCTCACAGAACACAAAACTCCAGTGCAAGAGATGAAGTGTTACCTGAGGATGTATTTCTAGAGAGAAACGGGTACATGAAGAAAGAATAGATCCACTTCTGTCGCACTGGATCCAGACCGGAGAAATGCTGACTCAACTCCTTTACACTATGCACACAACAAAGCACACACAATCAAACACACACATACACAATGAAGCCCTCATTCATATTCTGCTTCTAGTGTTTTAAATGCACTTGTGTGTGTTTTCATACACTATCTGATAGGCGCTGCAGCTGAAGTTTCTGTTGCTGAGGCATGTGAGGAAGTTTCTGGAGATGGACGACAGCAGAGGAGTGAGTTTGATGTCCAGCCACGCTCTGATCACGTGATCCTCGTTCATACTGATGCCTCCCGATAGATCCATGACCGGCACACCGGCCACACTGGAGCGCTGCGAGACAGACATCGTCACGGCGGAGCCGCAGCATTGAAGGCTCATGGGATATGTGTGTATTTGTGAGTTTTGGTGTACCATGAAGGAGTAGACATCCAGAGCGGCGCTGATGAGTCCCTTCAGGTGAAGGATGTGGTCTGCATTAGGCTCTGATGGGACGCCAGCACATGTCAGGAAGTTCCGCGTGGGACCGTCCAACTGAGAAACCAATAAAAACAGCGCAGATTGAGAATGAGAGTTTACGGCATTAAATGTGGGTTAGAGTCCCATTTAAGGGAAGTTCACTCTGCAACCATACTTGCAATGCCCCTGGGCATCTATATCAGACACTAAGTCCTTTCAAAAATCCTGATATCTCAAAAACTGCTTGCCACTGTCATGTTTAACTCATTAACGTACCTAACAACTTAACATATTTAAATACAGCAACTTATACTCAAACAGCATTAAAAAAGCTTATATTTCAGGCTGGAGTTTGGGTTCCTTGCTACTGTCACCTCTGGCTTTTAAAAGATACTTAATATTCTGTCATGTTATTGATTCAACTGCACTGACACTATTAGAAGAGAACAAAACTGAATTGATCTGAATAACAACACATTTCCCTTGTGTAAAGCTGCTTTTTATTATATAAAGCAGGGGTTTTCAACCTGTGCGGCACCTGTCAAGGAGCACCAGATAATCAATAAACACACACACAATCACTAAAGAATATATGAAAACAAATCATAAAACATCCACCAATCAACAATCTGACTCCCACTGCTAGTCGGCACAGTTAGAGCAGAGTTGGCTCCAGTATCAGTCACACTTATTGACAGTGTAAGCTGATTAACAGTTAGCCGTGTCGGAAATTCAACCACGGATAGGCATGTTGTTATCTCAGAAACACGCTCAGCCATCACACTGAATCAGGTAAACTGGTTATATATTTATGTTTCAGTATAATTACGCACGCTATACCAAGAGGCAGTTCTAAACCCTTTTTAGGTGGGTTTCAGCCCCCCATCTGTCACCTTAGCCCCCCAAAACTATCTTAACGATCAGGCCAGTGCTGCTTCCTCAAGAAAGTGTCACGTGTTTTAAGTCTTGTCAGTTTAAACACTAAAGTAATGTTAAGCCATTTAAGCCCAAGACATCTCAATGCAGTACTCCCGCGCTGTGATAAAGCGTTTATATGCGCACCGCGCGCACACATGTGAAGTGCACAAACAAATAGCCTTCTCAGACAGCAGGTGAATACCAATAGTTGTCTTGACAAGTATCCTTGTAAGCACGATCGGTTGTTTTAAGTGAAAGTATACAGTAAAGAAAATATCAAATTTACATCAATATGTATGGATCTGTGCATTTCTTTTGTAAATAATGTTAATCAAAAAGAGCAAAAGAAAAATTGTTCGCTGCCTTAATAGCTTTAATGGATATTTGCATTTATGTCATTGTTAAAAAAAGTAATTCGGGGTGAATAATGGGGGGGGGGTGAAATTAGACAAACTTGGGGGGGCACATGTCCTAAAAGGTTTAAAACCCCTGATATAAAGTGCTATATGAATAAATCTGACGACTTGATTTTAGATTTTGCCTCTATCCTACTGTTCAGAGCTCAACAGGAGATGGGGTTACAATATATACAATATCTACAATATTTATTTAATGTACTGTCGAATGCTTACAGATGTCATTAAACTTCAGTTCACATATTAGCTAATGCTCATTTTTACATTTACAAATGTTGTGAAAATATAGCTTATAGGCACTTCACAAACTATTCCCATTAATATATTCATTACCTCATAATCACAGTCTGTAAAGATCATATATTTGGTCTTTGTTTGTTGTGTTGACTTCTACTATTTGCACATCTTAAATCATTTATTGATAATTTGTTCATGTTTTTGCAGTACCCAATCTAAAGTGGAAACTATTCATCAATTGTAAAGGTTTATGAACATTTACTAATCATTAGTACCTTTATGAGCAGTCATTTGATGGCAAAAAGTGTCCCAAGTGACCGTAATTCACCATATTTTCACATCTTAACAAATCATTTATTAATCATCTGTTCATGTTTTTGCAGAACCCAATCTAAAGTGGAAACTATTCATCATTTGTAAATGTTTATAAACAATGGCACTGGACTTTTAGCTACTTTAACAACATTTGTGTAAAGGGTGGTTAGTTAAGTTTAGCTAAATGATTGCTAAAGACATTACACACATTGTAATAAACATTGTTTTTATGACCTCAACACTTATATTAGTATACTATTGTGTATCATTAAACAGAATATTCCTTGAGTCATACATCAACAGGAGGGGGACAAACAAAAACACATTTTCAAGAAAATGCTTCATTTATCAAAACAATGCAATATAAACAGATTGAATCGTGTTTTCTTATATTAATCTTATTGACCCCTATCATTTGTGTCTATCTCCAGTTATGTTCAGCTATTGTCTTGTTAATGGATTTGGTTAGTCATTGTATCACCTCCGAGAACTCTGTCATTTTATTAATTCCAATGCTAAAAAAGGCATTCAATTTCTTTAGATAACTTCACTCATCTTGCATTATTGTTTAGTTCATGGTGAGTGCTTGTTTAGCTCTGCTGGTCCAAACAGACAAAACTCTCCAACAAAGAACAATCTAAAAATATCTTATGTGCGTGTGTCTGAACTCACATCAGTGCATTGTTCTGCTGTAAGCCCAGCACTCGTTCCACAGGTTTGACTGTAAATCATGAAATGAGATGAGATTAATGTGGGCAGAGGGAGGAGATGGAGCTGAATGGAAAGTGATCAATAGGTCATGATGAATGAAAGTCAGAAATGTTAAGTCATTTCACAACAATAACATAAAACACAAGAAAGACTGCATTCTGGATGGGTCCTTTTGTCTCAAAAGTTTCTATAGGTTACATAATGGAAATATTTGAAGTGTTTCACCCACCTCTGCACCACTGAACACAAGGTGCCTGAAAACAGAGAGAGACAGAGAGTCATATCTTACATCTGTCATAATGTACACTTAGCTGGACATAAACTCAAAATAAACTCTGACAGAGAGATCAAGCCTGCATTTAATCTGTGTATTAAACAGCTACTACCAAATGGATTCCACATATATTAATCAGAGTCTGGACGATTTAATTCTGTGGGAAGGACAGTCAGACATGTAACTACAGTAGCACAGCTATGGAGGAAAACACTTGAGAGAGCACATTATAAATGAAATTATTAACGTCATTATTATCAAGTATTTAAAAGACAACACTGGCCAATCAATAAGCTGTTTAAATGAAATAACCAACCTGTGCATTTTCCCAGACACTTATAGCATGGACATTATGCACCTGTTTGCTGATTAGTGTGCTTTTTTTTATTAATGTGTTCAAATATAAGTGATAATTGTGGACTCACCGAAAGCCATCGCTCCCACATACAGGAGCAGGAAAATAAGAGGCGTTCTCATGAGGCCTGATATGCTTCCCTAAGACGCTCCTGTGAAATTCAGCTCTTAGGGAAACAGACACAACGCCAGATTAATGGAATGCTTATTTCTCAGATGATTGTTAAATTTAATGAAGTCTCAAGCTTTCAGCTTGTTATGACATACATTACAAGAAAGATTTTACAGCTGCTTGAAGAAGAGATAAAAACAACCCTGAAATGACACACACACAAACACATTTTAATACTTTTATCTTTTGAAATAATTTTTTTTATTACATTTTTTTTTATATAAAATTAACAACTATTGTCAACATAGATAATAATCAGAAATGTTTCTTGAGCAGCAAATCATCATATTAGAATGATTTCTGAAGATCATGTGACACTGAAGACTGAAGTAATGATGCTTAAAATATAATATAATATAATATAATATAATATAATATAATTACAAACACAGAATCACATCACATACTAAATATAATATAATATAATATAATATAATATAATATAATATAATCTGTGGGTGGTGTGGCGTCATGTGTTGGATTACAAACACAGAAGCGCAGCACATTCTCACACACATCTCTGTGGTACCACACTGAACACAACAGAGCCACAGCTGGTTAAACCGGTTGAGTGAGGAGATCGCTGCAGCTATTCATGCCAAAAAGGCTTAACATCACACTCCTGAGTCACACTCACTCACTCACTCTTTAAGACAAATGAACAATCAAACCCAAAAATAATGGCATTCTGCCTCTCGTGCTTATGACTGACTTATGAAACATGAAGTGCGAATAAGTGTCTGTGTGTATCGGGAAGGAAGGAAATCATGAAGATAATATGAAACTTTGCAGGTTATAGGTAGGCCTATAGCCTATATTTCTTTTTCTTTTTTTTTAAGCCATTCCTACAACTATATCAGTCTCAAAAACTGACTAGTAAACAGTAAATTTAGAGTAATAATAGATTTGATCTGATGGAAACACATGATTTTATATAAAACTTCGGTTTCACCTTATTTTGATGGTCCCTTTAATACATTCTGTTGACTGTAAGTAATATTTCTCTCACATATCTAGCTCTCATTAGAGTGTTAGTAGTGTATTAGTATACTGGTAGAGTTAGGGTTAGAATAAGTTGACATCTGCTTGCAAAGTTACTTATAGTCTGTAGAAAGTCTGCTGGGAGATCGTCATAATAAATATTTAGCAGATATTAATCAGACAGCCTACTTATACTCTAATGAGAGTTAGTTGACATGTAGGTGCAAAGTTACTTACTGTCAACACAATGCTTAAAAGGGACCATCAAAATAAAGTGTAACCACTTCATCAGATGCTGGAAAAATATTCTACCACATTTTTAATGAACTATGATTGAACTATCAGCCAACCAGATAATATGTGACCCAGGACCACAAAACCAGTTAGAATGTTCAATTATATCTGAAAGCTGAATAAATAATCTCTCCATTGATGTGTGGTTTGTGAGGAGGACAATATTTGTCTGAGATACAACTATTTGAAAATCTGGAATCTGAGGGAGCAAAAAAATCTAAATATTGAGAAAATCATCTTTAAAGTTGTTCAAATGAAGTTCTTAGCAATGCATATTACTAATCAAAAATTAAGTTTTGATATATTTATGGTAGGGTATTTACTAAATATCTTCATGGAACATGATCTTTACTTAATATCCTAATGATTTTTGGCATAAAAGAGAAATCAATCATTTTGACCCATACAATGTATTGTTGTCTATTGCTACAAATATACCCCAGTGACTTAAGATGGCTTTTGTGCTCCAGGGTCACATATGTGGATAAATCATATCCATATATTCTGGTATATAAACTATGTGATGGAACGGAGAGTGACATATGAACACAAAATGATTTTCAGCAATGTACTTTGACAACATGAAACAATGTCTAGAAATCACTTTAAACTTGGACTTAAACTTGGAAATGATCATTTTGATGAGTGTAATTCTGTAAATGTACACACTCTGCCCCACATACTTATTTCACCTTAAATCATCTGTTTTCTACTTCTGTAAATCTGTAAACTACTGTAATAATATGCAAGTTTCAAAAGTGCTCATGATTCAAATATCATTTTCATTTGCTTCATATATGACATGAGAAAGATTACAAAACACTTCAGAGACATCTCAGTCACGTCTCAATTCAAGATCTAAATCACGATCGGCTCATGATGGAAAAATCTGCTAATGTTTGACTTGATCTTTGCGAGGCTAAACCCACACATGATTTTCAACCAAAATCTGTGACAATCATTAAAAATAAACAAATCATATTAAACGTTGGTACTTAAATCAGTCAATTTTAATCACTGTTATATCAATAACAGCACACCACACAGGTAAAACATCAGCCTCAGTGCAGCTAACCTCAGAACACTCTACATAAAGAGAAATCACCGAGCTTACCTGTCAGGTGTGTTTATCATGAACAGAATAAATCTGTGCTATATACTGCCTTTCA